>NW_024400068.1:0-55556 GCF_905171765.1 Bufo bufo
GGGCATGAATGTGAGTTGTGAGTGTGAAGGTATGTGGCTGGGCCAGTAATAACATTGTTTTATGAGTATTGTTTTATTTGAAATTGGTTGTTTTATTTTGTAAAGTTTTGTACTTTTATAATAAAAAGAGTAGCAGTGTGTAGGAGATACGGTCACGGTGTAAGCGGTGTGTAGGAGATACGGTTACGGGTGTAAGCAGTGTGTAGGAGATACGGTCACGGTGTAAGCGGTGTGTAGGAGATACGGTTACGGTGTGAAGCGTGTGTAGGAGATACGGTCACGGTGTACAGCAGTGTGTAGGAAACACCGAGGCGAGATTGCTGAGCTCAGTCCTGGTGCTAGCAGCTGCAGTGATCAGACGGGCCTGTGTGAAGCTCCTGCCATCCCAGCTTGTGCTCCAGGGTGATTCACCAGCTTTTCCCCCCTGTAGAGCCACCTGTCTTCCAGGGAGTTTTTTCCCAGCTACTCCCAGTCCAGGCCCTGCCTCTCCCTAGGGAGTTGTGGGGTCTTGGACCATGGTGTCCAAGACGAGGACCCCTGCTCTCCCCGGTCAGGGTCGGGGGGGAGCAGGGGGTCCAGGCAACCGGCCCTGAGCGGAAGTGGGGGTCAAGAAACCTGGTGATAACAGCCAGGTCCCCCATGAAGACGCAAGAAGGAAAGGTGAAGGTCCCTGCGGAGGCTATGGAGGTGTCGTCCCAGGTAGGTTGGGGGTCCCGGTGGGAGGGAGATTCCACCGCCAACCTACAGCTCCCGGGTAGCAGCCAACCTACAGAAGTATAAGGAGCTGGGGCGACACCTCAAAGCTCTGAGAAATGAGCTAAAGCTTGAAAGGATAAAAGCAAATAATACCTACAGCAGAAAAAGACTCCCTATTGCGGAGAGGATCAGGGACCTAAAGGCAGTGATTGAAGCTGCCGAGGTGGAAAAGGAGAAGCTGCTTAATGAAAGCGGTCCTTTCAGAGAAAAGCTGGAAAATGAGGACCGCTTCATGGAAATGGAGAGGAAAGGGGAGCAGTGTGGTGAGGGCAGTGATAGTGAGGCAGATACCCCCAAAACCCAGTGAGGTAACTGGGTCCAGGGTGACAGCCCAGCCTGAGCCTGCCCCTGCACCCCCTGAATTCCGGGAGCCGCTGCAGAGCCTGGAGTGCAGAAGTGGGATCCCAGCTGAGCAAGTTGGATTGCCTCCATCTGACGACAGCGCCTCCTATGCGAGCGACTTCAGCGAGGAAGAGAGCGGGAGCGGTGGGGGTCTTATGGAACAGATCCGGCTGCTGGAATCCCCTATGGAGTTTAAGGATTTTGCCTTTGGCGACGAATTGTTGAAAGACAGAGAAGGGAAGAAAAAAAAGAAAAAAAGCAAAAAGAACAAAGAACAGAAATTTGAAGTTCGCTATGTATATGTTCCTGTGGCTCCCTCTGTGCGGGCTGAAAAGTCCGTGCAGGGTGAGCCGCAGGTGTGTCCTCTGGGTCCCGCTGTCATGGCGGGGTCAGGTGCTGGAAAGACGGCGCAGGACGCCGGTCTTGCCGGCAATAGAGGAGGCGGGGCTAGCTGCGGTGCTGGCCAGTTGGGAGCCCCTGGCGCTGTGGGCTGCTCTCCTGTGGGAGGGGGGAGTGGTTTGGCGCTGGGGTCCGCTCCCATGGAAAAAGTGTCCCCGTCCGCCGCCTCGGTGAGCGCTTGTGGCGTGGAGCTGAGGCGGTACGGCGGCGACGCTGCTCCTCCCACACATGGGCGGAGCCTAAAGGTCCTGGAGATCGGGACGAGAGACGGTGCGGTGAGCGCGGCTGGGGGCGTGCCTGGAGATGCTCCCGGCGATGCTCCCTTGTCTGGGGGCGGAGCTGGGGGTGTGTCCGGGGACGCGCCCAAGCAGCAGCGCACAGTGGCGGCGGGAGTGGCGGCAGCAGGAGAAGCGGGGACTGGTGTGGCTGGGAGCAGTGGTTCTAACAGCGCACCAGTTCCCATTAAAATTAAAATAAAAAAGGTGAAGAATAAGAGGGCCAAAAAGCCTAAGAGGTTAAAAGCGGGGTTTGTATCCCCCAGTGCAGTGGCCGAATACATAAAGACCGGGTTTATTGCTGGGGCCTCTGCCTCCTCCTCCGGCGCTGAATCAAGCGCTGGAAAGGGGGAGGTAATGGTAACCGGCGCCCAAGTATTGAGGGAGGCCGGCAGCGATAACATAGATATTAATACGAATGCTGTAATGAATGTCTCTGCTGGCCCAGCGGTTTGTTCGCGGGAGGAAGCTCCTGGAAAAGGGGTTGCTCCTAGCGGACAAACCTGTGATGGGTCTCTGGCCGCTGGGGCTGGGGGGGCTATGGAGGTGGGGGTCGGTGGGACACCGGTGGCTGGAGTAGCTGCTGGTGCGCCTGTTAAACCGGCCGGTGCCTCCGTGGCCTCTCGGGCTTCTGGGGTCGGTGGCCAAAAGAGTGTGGGAGAGTGTGTTAGGGCTACGGGCCCGGTCTCTGGTGGTGGGGTGAATGCGGGGGGGGCGATCGGCCGCTGAGAAAGCGGCTGCGGGCCCCCGTGTGGCCCCTCCGGGGGGACGGGGTGCGGTATCTGCGTTAGGCATGGTGGGGGAGGGGGGGGCCGGCTCGGCTGCCCCTCCCGCGTCCGTGGCGCCTGGCAGAAGTTATGCCAGTGTGGCTGCGGCCGTGGGGGGGGGAGGGGCTGTCCTCGTTGGCTTCCTCGCTCTCACAGTCCGGTGATGGTGACTTGCAGCGGCGACTGCTGGAGGCCCTCAAAAAGGGGGAGAGCTCCATCACTGTAGAGGGAAAGAAGGTTGATCTGTCGTTCTGGTTCAACAGACATGGCGTGAGGGCTTTCCGAGAGCAGAATGGGGGCGAGACCGCCTGGTCGTCACCTACAACCGGCCCTGGGGTCAGACGGAATGTGGTCTGTCTCAAGTGGAGTAGCGATGAAGCTTGCCCTACAAGAAAGAGGGTGGCGGAGCTCCTGCTTGGGATGGGTTTCAAGGCGACCGACATCTTTGCCTTGATCCATCCGTACGGCTCCAAGGAGTTTGACGTCAGCTTTGTCCGGCCGGAGGGGCTGGAGCTCTTCTGGTCCGGGTATGAGCTGGCGAAGAACACGCCGGACTGGCGCGGTTTCCTTGCGAAAGCAATAACCCGTCAGAGTGAGGTCAAGAGAGTGACCGTTTTGACCCGTAACGAGTCGCTCTCTTGTGTTGACATCATGACCTGGCTGGGCAGGTATGGAGAGATCCAGGGGGTTCCATCCAAGAACCTGGACGAGTTTGGCATTTGGTCGGGCGCCTGGACGTTTAACATCAAACTCAAGCGTCTGGGGAGTACGGTTTCCCACATTCCATCATCTGCCTTTATCGGCCGTGACAGGATTTTGGTTTTCTACAGGGGGCAACCTAAGCTCTGTCACAAGTGCGGCAGCCCCTCACACTTCAGCGCCAGCTGCCAAGTGCAGAAGTGCGCGCTGTGTGGGGGGGACCGGTCATCTAGCCGCATCTTGTGGGGAGATTAGATGCAACCTGTGCGGTGAACTCGGTCACCCTTTCAGTCGTTGTCCTCTCTCTGAGGTCAATGCGGCCCGAGCTCACGCAGGAGCGGGCCGGGAGGTCCCTTCGGCTGAGGCGGGTGCTGGCGGAGACGGCAGAGTTCAGGGGTCGGTGAAGAACAAAGATGGTCCGTCCCGGCAGAGGCGGAGGGAGAGGCGCCAGGCGGAGAGGGAGCGGGAGGAACCCCGTCCTGGGGTGATGCCTGCCCCTTCCCAAGCGGCTGCCCCTCCTGCATCGGAGACCCTAGGGGACAGGGAGCTGAATGAGGAGAACGAAAGACTGGAGCGTGCCGAGGGGACTCTGTCCTCGCACTATGAAAGCGCCGCAGAGGATAGCGGGACGGAGTCCAAAATAATTAGACGGAAACGCCGTACTAAGAAAAGACCCGGCTCGACCAAAGTAGCCAGGGAGGGCCTAACCGACTCCCCTCTGGAGCTCTCCAACCGGTTTCTCACCTTGGATGAGACCTCCGCCTCCTCTTCTTCTGGGGAGGAGGTTGAAGGTGGGAGACCGGGGGCGAAGGAGGGAAGGCCTTCGGGAGGCCCCGCGCCCCCCTCTGGTGGGGATGTAAGGTCCTCAGGAGGGGTGGCAAAACCGGGCCCTGAGACCGAGGAAGCCAGGGGTGGTGCGCGGGGGGAGGCGGTGGTGACAAATGAGATGGACACCACCGTCTCCCTCAAGAGGGGTCGTGCCGCCTTAGAAGACAGCCCCGGGAGAGGGAGGGTTGGGAAGAAGGCCGTCTAACTCGATCACTCTGTATGGCGGCACCCGCTCTGCTGACACTGGCGACCATTAATGTCGCCAGCATTAAGTCGGATGCGGCTCGTTTCGCGGCCTTTGATTTTCTCAGCCGAATTGGGGCTGACGTTTTGTTTTTGCAAGAGACCAGGCTGCCAGATTTGGCGGCGATTCACGAAGCCAGGAGGGAGTGGAGATCAGGGCCCTCCTACTGGTCTCTTGCGGCCGAGCCGTATAGCGGAGTGGCGGTCCTTTTTACCGCACCGGTAGAAAGCCGACGAGTGATCGAGTTGGAAATGGGGAGGTGTTTGATCCTGGATGTCCTCATGAAGGGACAAGAACTGCGCCTAATTAACATCTATGGGCCCCAGACCAAACGGGACAGGAAAAGTCTCTTTATGAGGATCAAGCCTTTTCTTTTTACGAGTCGGCAAGTGGTCTTTGGAGGGGATTTCAACACGATCACGAGGTCCCAGGATAGGGGAGGCGCCAGAGACCGGCTGGCTTACGATAGCATCTCTTTAAATAGCGTAGCTAGCGAGGCTCGCCTGGTGGATGTCCACATCAGGCATACCCCAGGCCACGGGGGTTTCACTTATTATAGAGGAAGTCAGACTAGGTCTAGAATAGACAGGTTTTATTTAAAGGAGGAGGCTATTTTCTCGCCCTTAAGGGTCGTAGAGGTAGAATTCTCCGATCACTGTCTGATTATGTTTTCTTTGAATATTTCAGAGTCCCCCCAAATGGGAAGAGGTTACTGGAAGCTGAATTCGGGAGTCCTGGAGGAAGCGGAGGTGAGACAATCCTTTGAGGACTTCCTTCAGAGTCAGGTAACTTTGCTGGATCTCTGTGATACTAAGTCAGAGTGGTGGGAGATATTCAAAGATCGGGCTGCAAAGTTCTTCCGCCAGCTCTCGAGCCTCAGGTCCCTGGACAGGTACCGCCTGTATCAGGGTCTGAGGAGGAAACTCGAGCGTCTGGTCTCGACTGGAGGTAGCCGCGAGGATATCTCCAGGGTGAAATCTTTGCTCAGGGGGTGCCAGTACGATAGGCACACGTCTTTGGTTTTTGAGAGGGACTTCGGGAAGTACCGCTCGCCCGACCCTTACAGAAACTGCAAGATGTCAGTGAGTAGTAAGTTGGTGACGGGACTGGTCGATAGTACGGGATCTCTGAACCGGTCCAGATCGGGGATCCTGGAAGTCGTCAGATCCTTCTACTCGCGCCTCTTGGGAAAGAAGGATCTGGATCGGGACAAGATGTCGGCTTTCCTGGCTGACATCGCCCCTGAGTCGGGAGCTCACCTCTCTTTTGACGTTTTGGTGGAAGAGATCAGGAAGGAGGAAGTAATCCTGGCGGTGGAAGGGTTAGCTCTGAAGAAGTCGCCGGGCCCGGATGGCTTAACATCCGAGTTTTATAAGGCCTTTAAGGACTCTTTATGTCCCCTTTTGACTGAGGTATTCAATGAGTGTCTATCCTCGGGCACTCTGCCGAAGTCAATGAGGAGGTCAGCCCTGATCCTTCTGTCAAAGGGTAAAGATCCGAGCCGTATCGAGAACTGGCGTCCCATAGCGCTTCTCAATACGGACAGAAAGATTCTGGCCAAGGTACTGTTCAATCGGTTGGTGAAATTTGCACCCCAGCTCCTTTCGGTGGCCCAGCATTGCTCGGTTCCAGGCCGCAGTACTCTCAGTGCTGTGCTCGGTGTCCGAGAGGCAGTGGAGCGGAGTAGAGCGGGTCACTGGAAGGGGTACATGCTGTCCTTAGATCAGGCAAAGGCGTTTGATCGGGTGAACCACGAGTACCTCTGGTCGGTCCTTCTGAAGTACGGCCTGCCGGGGGGGTTTGTTGATTGGTTAAAGATCTTGTACGCGGGGGCGGAGAGTTTCCCGCTTGTGAACGGTTGGTCTGGCTGCTCTTTCGAGGTTGGGTCTGGCGTTCGTCAGGGTTGTCCTTTGAGCCCGCTTTTATACGTGTTCGCGATCGATCCCTTTCTTAAGAGGATCGATCGTGGTCCGTTGGCGGGAGTCGGGATGGATCCGGCAGCGCCGGAAGCCGCTCTGAGGGCAGTAGCGTACGCCGACGACGTCACCGTTTTCGTGTCCTCGAGAGGGGAGGCGGAGTACGTGATGTCTGAAGTGGACAGCTACTCGGAGGCATCCGGGTCCATGATCAATCGGGATAAGTGCGAGAGTCTCTGGCTGGGAGGGGGTGATCCAGTTTTCGATCTCCCGGACACCCTTCCGGGGCCCCAGTCGTCAGCAAAAGTTCTAGGCATCCATTTCGGCCACGGGGATTATCCCACCCAAAATTGGGACGACAGGCTCAAGATCGCCGCTCAGAAGGTCGGCCAGTGGAAGGGTTGGTCTTTGACCCTCAGGGAAAGGGTGAATCTGATCAAGACTTACCTTCTCCCTTTGCTTATCTATTTGGGTAGCGTGTGTATCTTGCCAGAGCCTCTCTGGACTCGGGTTTATAGCCTGTTCTTCCAGCTTTTATGGGGGAATAGGCTGAACCTGATCAAGAGAGAGGTGACTTATCGCACGAGGAGACTAGGGGGGTTATCTATGGTCAACCCCGTGGTGTTTCTCGTGAACACCTTTGTTAAGATCAATTTGGCAAACCTCTGGATGGAGAGGGCTCCTCCGTGGATAGTCTCCTGCAGGGGGTGGTTTCGGCCTTTCTTCCAGGAATGGGAGACAGGAGGGCGAGTGAAGGACTTGCGTACGCCTCACGGATATCTTCCGGCTTATGTCACCCCGATTCTGAAGGTGATCCGCCGGTGGGGTTTGGAGGTGAGGGAAATCAGGACTCTGTCAAGGAGATCCCTTGACGAGAGGGTCTTGTTGTCCCACTTTCAGAAGCCCCTGGCCCTCAAGGATTGCCCAAGCCGGGATCTAGACAAGGGGTTACAGTTGCTAAATTCTGCAAGGATCCCCTTGAAGTTTTGGGACTTGGCTTGGCGCTGCTTTCACGGGAGGCTGTATGTAAGGGACAACCTGAAGTACAGGAACTCTGAGGAAAGGGGTTGTCCCCGGGAGGAGTGCGGCTCCATACTGGAAAGTATGGAGCACTTCCTGCTTCATTGTCCTTTTAATACAGAGGTGTATGAACGGGTGGGAGCTTCCATTGGCTGGCCCAGGCTAGCCAGCCTCTCCTATGCGGAGTGGGCCTACGGAGTGTTCAGAGACCTGGGAAGGAGGGACCCGTGCACAAGTTTTTTAGTTAGCATAGTGGTTAGGTTCTACACGTGGAACGCACGGTGTTTAGTTTCTACGCAGCAGAAAGTCCTCCCGGTGGACGAGGTTTGTAGGAACATCTTGGGTGGCCTGGTGAAGGTGCGTTCTCTTGAGTATGAGAGACTGGGTACCAGTAGGGCCTCTCTCCTCTGGAGAGGCTTTGCTTTTGATGTACCGTAAGTCTAGTCGTACTGTTCCTGGTGGTGGACTGACGCTTTCACACTAGATTTTTGTTTTGTAGTAAGTTGAGGTTTTGAAAAAGGCTTGCAAAGACCGAACTTGGGCCTTCGGGAGTTGGTTATGTAGTTATGTGAGTTATGTTTGCTAGAGGAGGGAAAGTTGGGATTAGTTAGTTAGGTTGGGTGGGTGAGGAAGGGGGGGATAATTTTTATGTGTCCTTTTGTGTTTTGAGTGGGGAGGCCTGCATCTAGCCCTGGACTATGCGGACATGGGAGGACATGGGGCGAGGGGCTAGATGTGGGTGGTGAAGGAAGGGCTGGCCTTGGACTATGCGGACATGATAGAGACATGAGGCGAAGGTCAGCCCTGGGTGTCGGGTGATGGGTAAAAGGATAGTGTGAGTAGGGATAGAATAGGTTAGGTTGGTGATTTTTCTATAAACAGGTGACGGGAGAAAAAAGGGAAAAAAGAAAAAAAAAAAAAAGGAAAAAAAGGGAAAAAAAGAGTATATAAATAATTATGTATATATTTGGCAAAGTCGCCTTGTTGTTGTTTTTTTTTGGCAAAGGTCGCCTTTATTTATTTAGTTATATTGATTTATTTATGTTTATGTTTGTTATTTTCTGTTCATTATATACTTTTCTGTTTATGACGATTAGTCCTATTTCTGTTTGGGTTTTACAGCCGGGCGGCCAGGTAAGGTTTTATAGTTATAAGGTTAGTTGTTAAGTTTGATATGTTGTTGGGGCATGAATGTGAGTGTGAGTGTGGATGTATGTGGCTGGGCCAGTAATAACATTGTTTTATGAATATTGTTTTATTTGAAATTGTTTGTTTTATTTTGTAAAGTTTTGTACTTTTATAATAAAAAGAGTAGCAGTGTGTAGGAGATACGGTCACGGTGTAGGCAGTGTGCAGGAGATACGGTCACGGTGTAAGCAGTGTGTAGGAGATACGGTCACAGTGTAAGCAGTGTGTAGGAGATACAGTCACGGTGTAAGCAGTGTGTCGGAGATACGGTCACGGTGTAAGCAGTGTGCAGGAGATACGGTCACGGTGTAAGCAGTGTGTAGGAGATACGGTCACGGTGTAAGCAGTGTGAAGGAGATACGGTCACAGTGTAAGCAGTGTGTAGGAGATACGGTCACGGTGTAAGCAGTGTGTAGGAGATACGGTCACGGTGTAAGCGGTGTGTAGGAGATACGGTCACGGTGTAAGCGGTGTGTAGGAGATACGGTCACGGTGTAACCGGTGTGTAGGAGATACGGTCACGGTGTAAGCAGTGTGTAGGAGATACGGTCACGGTGTAAGCAGTGTGTAGGAGATACGGTCACGGTGTAAGCAGTGTGTAGGAGATACTGTCACGGTGTAAGCAGTGTGTAGGAGATACGGTCACGGTGTAAGCAGTGTGTAGGAGATACGGTCACGGTGTAAGCAGTGTGTAGGAGATACGGTCACGGTGTAAGCAGTGTGTAGGAGATACGGTCACGGTGTAAGCAGTGTGTAGGAGATACGGTCACGGTGTAAGCAGTGTGTAGGAGATACGGACATGGTGTAAGCAGTGTGTAGGAGATACGGTCACGGTGTAAGCAGTGTGTAGGAGATACGGTCACGGTGTAAGCGGTGTGTAGGAGATACGGTCACGGTGTAAGCGGTGTGTAGGAGATACGGTGTAAGCAGTGTGTAGGAGATACGGTCACGGTGTAAGCAGTGTGTAGGAGATACGGTGTAAGCAGTGTGTAGGAGATACGGTCACAGTGTAAGCGGTGTGTAGGAGATACGGTCACGGTGTAAGCAGTGTGTAGGAGATACGGTCACGGTGTAAGCAGTGTGTAGGAGATACGGTCACAGTGTAAGCAGTGTGTAGGAGATACGGTCACGGTGTAAGCAGTGTGTAGGAGATACGGTCACGGTGTAAGCAGTGTGTAGGAGACACAGAGGCGGAGATTGCTGAGCTCAGTCTGGTGCTAGCAGCTGCAGTGATCAGACGTGCCTGTGTGAAGCTCCTGCATCCCAGCTTGTGCTCCAGGGTGATTCACCAGCTTTTCCCCTGTAGAGCCACCTGTTTTCCAGGGAGTTTTAACAGCTACTCCCAGTCCAGGCCCTGCCTCTCCCTAGGGAGTTGGTGGGGTCTTGGACCATGGTGTCCAAGACGAGGACCCCTGCTCTCCGGTCAGGGTCGGGGGGGAGCAGGGGGTCCAGGCAACCGGCCCTGAGCGGAAGTTGTGTCAAGAGACCTGGTGATAACAGCCAGGTCCCCCATGAAGACGCAAGAAGGAAAGGTGAAGTCCCTGCGGAGGCTATGGAGGTGTCGTCCCAGGTAGGTTGGGGGTCCCGGTGGGAGGGAGATTCCACCGCTACCTACAGCTCCCGGGTAGCAGCCAACCTACAGAAGTATAAGGAGCTGGGGCGACACCTCAAAGCTCTGAGAAATGAGCTAAAGCTTGAAAGGATAAAAGCAAATAATACCTACAGCAGAAAAAGACTCCCTATTGCGGAGAGGATCAGGGACCTAAAGGCAGTGATTGAAGCTGCCGTGGTGGAAAAGCAGAAGCTGCTTAATGAAAGCGGTCCTTTCAGAGAAAAGCTGGAAAATGAGGACCGCTTCATGGAAATGGAGAGGAAAGGGGAGCAGTGTGGTGAGGGCAGTGATAGTGAGGCAGACATCCCAAAACCCAGTGAGGTAACTGGGTCCAGGGTGACAGCCCAGCCTGAGCCTGCCCCTGCACCCCCTGAATTCCAGGAGCCGCTGCAGAGCCTGGAGTGCAGAAGTGGGATCCCAGCTGAGCAAGTTGGATTGCCTCCATCTGACGACAGTGCCTCATATGCAAGTGACTTCAGCGAGGAAGAGAGCGGGAGCGGTGGGGGTCTTATGGAACAGATCCGGCTGCTGGAATCCCCTATGGAATTTAAGGATTTTGCCTTTGGCGATGAATTATTGCAAGACAGAGAAGGGAAGAAAAAAAACAAAAAAAGCAAAAAGAGCAAAGAACAAAAATTTGAAGTTCGCTATGTATATGTTCCTGTGGCTCCCTCTGTGCGGGCTGAAAAGTCCGTGCAGGGTGAGCCGCAGGTGTGTCCTCTGGGTCCCGCTGTCATGGCGGGGTCAGGTGCTGGAAAGACGGCGCAGGACGCCGGCGTTGCCGGCAATAGAGGAGGCGGGGCTAGCTGCGGTGCTGGCCAGTTGGGAGCCCCTGGCGCTGTGGGCTGCTCTCCTGTGGGAGGGGGGAGTGGCTTGGCGCTGGGGTCCGCTCCCATGGAAAAAGTGTCCCCGTCCGCTGCCTCGGTGAGCGCTTGTGGCGTGGAGCTGAGGCGGTACGGCGGCGACGCTGCTCCTCCCACACATGGGCGGAGCCTAAAGGTCCTGGAGATGGAGACGAGAGACGGTGCGGTGAGCGCGGCTGGGGGCGTGCCTGGGGATGCTCCCGGCGATGCTCCCTTGTCTGGGGGCGGGGCTGGGGGTGTGTCCGGGGACGCGCCCAAGCAGCAGCGCACAGTGGCGGCGGCAGGAGAAGCGGGGACTGGTGTGGCTGGGAGCAGTGGTTCTACAGCGCACCAGTTCCCCATTAAAATTAAAATAAAAAAGGTGAAGAATGTTAAGAGGGCCAAAAAGGCTAAGAGGTTAAAAGCGGGGTTTGTATCCCCCAGTGCAGTGGCCGAATACATAAAGACCGGGTTTATTGCTGGGGCCTCTGCCTCCTCCTCCGGCGCTGAATCAAGCGCTGGAAAGGGGGAGGTAATGGTAACCGGCGCCCAAGTATTGAGGGAGGCCGGCAGCGATAACATACATATGAATACAAATGCTGTAATGAATTCCGTAATGGAAGTCTCTGCTGGCCCAGCGGTTTGTTCGCGGGGGGCGGCTCCTGGAAAAGGGGTTGCTCCTAGCGGACAAACGTGTTATGGGTCTCTGGCCGCTGGGGCTGGGGGGGCTATGGAGGTGGGGGTCGGTGGGACACCGGTGGCTGGAGTAGCTGCTGGTGCGCCTGTTAAACCGGCCGGTGCCTCCGTGGCCTCTCGGGCTTCTGGGGTCAGTGGCCAAAAGAGTGTGCGGGAGTGTGTTAGGGCTGTGGGCCCGGTCTCTGGTGGTGGGGTGGATGCGGGGGGGCGATCGGCCGCTGAGAAAGCGGCTGCGGGCCCCCGTGCGGCCCCTCCGGGGGGACGGGGTGCAGTGTCTGCGTTAGGCATGGTGGGGGAGGGGGGGGCCGGCTCGGCTGCCCCTCCCGCGTCCGTGGCGCCTGGCAGAAGTTATGCCAGTGTGGCTGCGGCCGTGGGGGGGGAGGGGCTGTCCTCGTTGGCTTCCTCGCTCTCACAGTCCGGTGATGGTGACTTGCAGCGGCGACTGCTGGAGGCCCTCAAAAAGGGGGAGAGCTCCATCACTGTAGAGGGAAAGAAGGTTGATCTGTCGTTCTGGTTCAACAGACATGGCGTGAGGGCTTTCCGAGAGCAGAATGGGGGCGAGACCGCCTGGTCGTCACCTACAACCGGCCCTGGGGTCAGACGGAATGTGGTCTGTCTCAAGTGGAGTAGCGATGAAGCTTGCCCTACAAGAAAGAGGGTGGCGGAGCTCCTGCTTGGGATGGGTTTCAAGGCGACCGACATCTTTGCCTTGATCCATCCGTACGGCTCCAAGGAGTTCGACGTCAGCTTTGTCCGGCCGGAGGGGCTGGAGCTCTTCTGGTCCGGGTATGAGCTGGCGAAGAACACGCCGGACTGGCGCGGTTTCCTTGCGAAAGCAATAACCCGTCAGAGTGAGGTCAAGAGAGTGACCATTTTGACCCGTAACGAGTCGCTCTCTTGTGTTGACATCATGACCTGGCTGGGCAGGTATGGAGAGATCCAGGGGGTTCCATCCAAGAACCTGGACGAGTTTGGCATTTGGTCGGGCGCCTGGACGTTTAACATCAAACTCAAGCGTCTGGGGAGTACGGTTTCCCACATTCCATCATCTGCCTTTATCGGCCGTGACAGGATTTTGGTTTTCTACAGGGGGCAGCCTAAGCTCTGTCACAAGTGCGGCAGCCCCTCACACTTCAGCGCCAGCTGCCAAGTGCAGAAGTGCGCGCTGTGTGGGGGGACCGGTCATCTAGCCGCATCTTGTGGGGAGATTAGATGCAACCTGTGCGGTGAACTCGGTCACCCTTTCAGTCGTTGTCCTCTCTCTGAGGTCAATGCGGCCCGAGCTCACGCAGGAGCGGGCCGGGAGGTCCCTTCGGCTGAGGCGGGTGCTGGCGGAGACGGCAGAGTTCAGGGGTCGGTGAAGAACAAAGATGGTCCGTCCCGGCAGAGGCGGAGGGAGAGGCGCCAGGCGGAGAGGGAGCGGGAGGAACCCCGTCCTGGGGTGATGCCTGCCCCTTCCCAAGCGGTTGCCCCTCCTGCATCGGAGACCCTAGAGGACAGGGAGCTGAATGAGGAGAACGAAAGACTGGAGCGTGCCGAGGTGACTCTGTCCTCGCACTATGAAAGCGCCGCAGAGGATAGCGGGACGGAGTCCAAAATAATTAGACGGAAACGCCGTACTAAGAAAAGACCCGGCTCGACCAAAGTAGCCAGGGAGGGCCTAACCGACTCCCCTCTGGAGCTCTCCAACCGAGACCTCCGCCTCCTCTTCTTCTGGGGAGGAGGTTGAAGGTGGGAGACCGGGGGCGAAGGAGGGAAGGCCTTCGGGAGGCCCCGCACCCCCCTCTGGTGGGGATGTAAGGTCCTCAGGAGGGGTGGCAAAACCGGGCCCTGAGACCGAGGAAGCCAGGGGTGGTGCGCGGGGGGAGGCGTTGGTGACAAATGAGATGGACACCACCGTCTCCCTCAAGAGGGGTCGTGCCGCCTTAGAAGACAGCCCCGGGAGAGGGAGGGTTGGGAAGAAGGCCGTCTAACTCGATCACTCTGTATGGCGGCACCCGCTCTGCTGACACTGGCGACCATTAATGTCGCCAGCATTAAGTCGGATGCGGCTCGTTTCGCGGCCTTTGATTTTCTCAGCCGAATTGGGGCTGACGTTTTGTTTTTGCAAGAGACCAGGCTGCCAGATTTGGCGGCGATTCACGAAGCCAGGAGGGAGTGGAGATCAGGGCCCTCCTACTGGTCTCTTGCGGCCGAGCCGTATAGCGGAGTGGCGGTCCTTTTTACCGCACCGGTAGAAAGCCGACGAGTGATCGAGTTGGAAATGGGGAGGTGTTTGATCCTGGATGTCCTCATGAAGGGACAAGAACTGCGCCTAATTAACATCTATGGGCCCCAGACCAAACGGGACAGGAAAAGTCTCTTTATGAGGATCAAGCCTTTTCTTTTTACGAGTCGGCAAGTGGTCTTTGGAGGGGATTTCAACACGATCACGAGGTCCCAGGATAGGGGAGGCGCCAGAGACCGGCTGGCTTACGATAGCATCTCTTTAAATAGCGTAGCTAGCGAGGCTCGCCTGGTGGATGTCCACATCAGGCATACCCCAGGCCACGGGGGTTTCACTTATTATAGAGGAAGTCAGACTAGGTCTAGAATAGACAGGTTTTATTTAAAGGAGGAGGCTATTTTCTCGCCCTTAAGGGTCGTAGAGGTAGAATTCTCCGATCACTGTCTGATTATGTTTTCTTTGAATATTTCAGAGTCCCCACAAATGGGAAGAGGTTACTGGAAGCTGAATTCGGGAGTCCTGGAGGAAGCGGAGGTGAGACAATCCTTTGAGGACTTCCTTCAGAGTCAGGTAACTTTGCTGGATCTCTGTGATACTAAGTCAGAGTGGTGGGAGATATTCAAAGATCGGGCGGCAAAGTTCTTCCGCCAGCTCTCGAGCCTCAGGTCCCTGGACAGGTACCGCCTGTATCGGGGTCTGAGGAGGAAACTCGAGCGTCTGGTCTCGACTGGAGGTAGCCGCGAGGATATCTCCAGGGTGAAATCTTTGCTCAGGGGGGTGCCAGTACGATAGGCACACATCTTTGGTTTTTGAGAGGGACTTCGGGAAGTACCGCTCGCCCGACCCTTACAGAAACTGCAAGATGTCAGTGAGTAGTAAGTTGGTGACGGGACTGGTCGATAGTACGGGATCTCTGAACCGGTCCAGATCGGGGATCCTGGAAGTCGTCAGATCCTTCTACTCGCGCCTCTTGGGAAAGAAGGATCTGGATCGCGACAAGATGTTGGCTTTCCTGGCTGACATCGCCCCTGAGTCGGGAGCTCACCTCTCTTTTGACGTTTTGGTGAAAGAGATCAGGAAGGAGGAAGTAATCCTGGCGGTGGAAGGGTTAGCTCTGAAGAAGTCGCCAGGCCCGGATGGCTTAACATCCGAGTTTTATAAGGCCTTTAAGGACTCTTTATGTCCCCTCTTGACTGAGGTATTCAATGAGTGTCTATCCTCGGGCACTCTGCCGAAGTCAATGAGGAGGTCAGCCCTGATCCTTCTGTCAAAGGGTAAAGATCCGAGCCGTATCGAGAACTGGCGTCCCATAGCGCTTCTCAATACGGACAGAAAGATTCTGGCCAAGATACTGTTCAATCGGTTGGTGAAATTTGCACCCCAGCTCCTTTCGGTGGCCCAGCATTGCTCGGTTCCAGGCCGCAGTACTCTTAGTGCTGTGCTCGGTGTCCGAGAGGCAGTGGAGCGGAGTAGAGCGGGTCACTGGAAGGGGTACATGCTGTCCTTAGATCAGGCAAAGGCGTTTGATCGGGTGAACCACGAGTACCTCTGGTCGGTCCTTCTGAAGTACGGCCTGCCGGGGGGGTTTGTTGATTGGTTAAAGATCTTGTACGCGGGGGCGGAGAGTTTCCCGCTTGTGAACGGTTGGTCTGGCTGCTCTTTCGAGGTTGGGTCTGGCGTTCGTCAGGGTTGTCCTTTGATCCCGCTTTTATACGTGTTCGCGATCGATCCCTTTCTTAAGAGGATCGATCGTGGTCCGTTGGCGGGAGTCGGGATGGATCCGGCAGCGCCGGAAGCCGCTCTGAGGGCAGTAGCGTACGCCGACGACGTCACCGTTTTCGTGTCTTCGAGAGGGGAGGCGGAGTACGTGATGTCTGAGGTGGACAGCTACTCGGAGGCATCCGGGTCCATGATCAATCGGGATAAGTGCGAGAGTCTCTGGCTGGGAGGGGGTGATCCAGTGTTCGATCTCCCGGACACCCTTCCGGGGCCCCAGTCGTCAGCAAAAGTTCTAGGCATCCATTTCGGCCACGGGGATTATCCCACCCAAAATTGGGACGACAGGCTCAAGATCGCCGCTCAGAAGGTCGGCCAGTGGAAGGGTTGGTCTTTGACCCTCAGGGAAAGGGTGAATCTGATCAAGACTTACCTTCTCCCTTTGCTTATCTATTTGGGTAGCATGTGTATCTTGCCAGAGCCTCTCTGGACTCGGGTTTATAGCCTGTTCTTCCAGCTTTTATGGGGGAATAGGCTGAACCTGATCAAGAGAGAGGTGACTTATCGCACGAGGAGACTAGGGGGGTTATCTATGGTCAACCCCGTGGTGTTTCTCGTAAACACCTTTGTTAAGATCAATTTGGCAAACCTCTGGATGGAGAGGGCTCCTCCGTGGATAGTCTCCTGCAGGGGGTGGTTTCGGCCTTTCTTCCAGGAATGGGAGACAGGAGGGCGTGTGAAGGACTTGCGTACGCCTCACGGATATCTTCCGGCTTATGTCACCCCGATTCTGAAGGTGATCCGCCGGTGGGGTTTGGAGGTGAGGGAAATCAGGACCCTGTCAAGGAGATCCCTTGACGAGAGGGTCTTGTTGTCCCACTTTCAGAAGCCCCTGGCCCTCAAGGATTGCCCAAGCCGGGATCTAGACAAGGGGTTACAGTTGCTAAATTCTGCAAGGATCCCCTTGAAGTTTTGGGACTTGGCTTGGCGCTGCTTTCACGGGAGGCTGTATGTAAGGGACAACCTGAAGTACAGGAACTCTGAGGAAAGGGGTTGTCCCCGGGAGGAGTGCGGCTCCATACTGGAAAGTATGGAGCACTTCCTGCTTCATTGTCCTTTTAATACAGAGGTGTATGAACAGGTGGGAGCTTCCATTGGCTGGCCCAGGCTAGCCAGCCTCTCCTATGCGGAGTGGGCCTACGGAGTGTTCAGAGACCTGGGAAGGAGGGACCCGTGCACAAGTTTTTTAGTTAGCATAGTGGTTAGGTTCTACACGTGGAACGCACGGTGTTTAGTTTCTACGCAGCAGAAAGTCCTCCCGGTGGACGAGGTTTGTAGGAACATCTTGGGTGGCCTGGTGAAGGTGCGTTCTCTTGAGTATGAGAGACTGGGTACCAGTAGGGCCTCTCTCCTCTGGAGAGGCTTTGCTTTTGATGTACCGTAAGTCTAGTCGTACTGTTCCTGGTGGTGGGCTGACGCTTCCACACTAGATTTTTGTTTTGTAGTAAGTTGAGGTTTTGAAAAAGGCTTGCAAAGACCGAACTTGGGCCTTCGGGAGTTGGTTATGTAGTTATGTGAGTTATGTTTGCTAGAGGAGGGAAAGTTGGGATTAGTTAGTTAGGTTGGGTGGGTGAGGAAGGGGGGGATAATTTTATGTGTCCTTTTGTGTTTTGAGTGGGGAGGCCTGCATCTAGCCTTGGACTATGCGGACATGGGAGGACATGGGGCGAGGGGCTAGATGTGGGTGGTGAAGGAAGGGCTGGCCTTGGACTATGCGGACATGATAGAGACATGAGGCGAAGGTCAGCCCTGGGTGTCGGGTGATGGGTAAAAGGATAGTGTGAGTAGGGATAGAATAGGTTAGGTTGGTGATTTTTCTATAAACAGGTGACGGGAGAAAAAAGGAAAAAAAAAAAGGAAAAAAGAGTATATAAATAATTATGTATATATTTGGCAAAGTCGCCTTGTTGTTGTTTTTTTTGGCAAAGGTCGCCTTTATTTATTTAGTTATATTGATTTATTTATGTTTATGTTTGTTATTTTCTGTTCATTATATACTTTTCTGTTTATGACGATTAGTCCTATTTCTGTTTGGGTTTTACAGCCGGGCGGCCAGGTAAGGTTTTATAGTTATAAGGTTAGTTGTTAAGTTTGATATGTTGTTGGGGCATGAATGTGAGTGTGAGTGTGGATGTATGTGGCTGGGCCAGTAATAACATTGTTTTATGAGTATTGTTTTATTTGAAATTGTTTGTTTTATTTTGTAAAGTTTTGTACTTTTATAATAAAAAGAGTAGCAGTGTGTAGGAGATACGGTCACGGTGTAAGCAGTGTGTAGGAGATACGGTCCCGGTGTAAGCAGTTTGTAGGAGATACGGTCGTATAATTCTCCATCGTCACAGTATTTATAGTTACCTCATCAGTATTACAGTCACTCACATTGGTTGAATTCGCACATGGACACACATGTGAGCAGTAACGCCACGTCAAGGCTCCAACCCTTGTTACTGACCAGTCACACACACCATGCTTTTCATTCATACACATTTGGTATTCCAGATGTTTTGGACTACACCTCTCATTATGATTTGCCAGCATGATGGGAGATGTAATTCACAGCATGTGGACGGCCTATGGTTGCCGACCTCTGACCTCGCGGTGATCACCGTACACAATGCTGGAGTAGCGGTGCAAACAGGAGCAGCTTGTCACCTGTCAGATGCCCCTTCACTGCTCCAGCCGGGGGCGCGGGCCTCAACATGGGCTTCTTCATTCCACCTTAGGTACTTCGTGTTCCATAGGAGAACATGCTGGTCAGAGTTGGGACACAAAAAAAAACAGGTTAGAGTAAATGGCAGAACAGACGCAGGGCAGCAGACGGACGGTCCACATATACAGCAGACGGACACACGGATTGTGGGAGACACAGAGACGGTGATTACAGAATCCAGTGAGCGACGGATTTGGTGGCAGATGTGTCCCTCTGGCTGGGGGGCAGCTTCTCATCCTTCTCCGAGTGACGAGATGGCTGCAGTTTCGTAGCAAAAAGCATGCCATGGCAGAGGAGAGCTAGGGAAAAATATTTTTTGGTGAAACTAGGGTTGTACACATCTTACACACAGGCCACACGTGCTGCACAGCTCCCCCAAATATAATACACTGCCCCAAACATCTAACGCACAGGCGACCCCAATATACTTCACAGACCCCCCATATACTGCAAAGACCACCCCAATATATAGCACAGACAACCCCCCATATACTGCACAGACACTGCGCAGACACCCCCCCAATATATAGCACAGACAACCCCCAATATACTGCGTAGACCCCTAGAAAATATACTGTGCAGACACCCCCCCATATACTGCGCAGACACCCCCCCAATATATTGCTACCGTGCAAATATGCTGCCCCGCTTTAAATACATGATGCATCGGAGGCCTGCTTTAAGTGTCCGATGCACATTCCAAGTCTGCCCACTGTCCCCCAATAAAAGATGCCCCCTCCAAGTCTGCCAACTGTCCCCTATGTAGGTTTTAGCACAGATAAAATACACTGAGGCTACCGTGCAAATCTGCTACCCCTGCGCGTGCACACAGCCCTGCGGTCACAGCCCTGCGCACAGATAACATACACTGTGCAAATCTGCTGCCCCTGCGCGTGCACACAGCCCTGCGCACAGATAACATACACTGTGCAAATCTGCTGCCCCTGCGCGTGCACTGCCCTGCGCACAGATAACATACACTGTGCAAATCTGCTGCCCTGCGCGTGCACACAGCCCTGCGGTCACAGCCCTGCGCACAGATAACATAGACTGTGCAAATCTGCTGCCCCTGCGCGTGCACACAGCCCTGCGCACAGATAACATAGACTGTGCAAATCTGCTGCCCCTGCGCGTGCACACAGCCCTGCGCACAGATAACATACACTGTGCAAATCTGCTGCCCCTGCGCGTGTACAGCCCTGCGCACAGATAACATACACTGTGCAAATCTGCTGCCCCTGCGCGTGCACACAGCCCTGCGCACAGATAACATACACTGTGCAAATCTGCTGCCCCTGCGCGTGCACAGCCCTGCGCACAGATAACATACACTGTGCAAATCTGCTGCCCCTGCGCGTGTACAGCCCTGCGCACAGATAACATACACTGTGCAAATCTGCTGCCCTGCGCGTGCACAGCCCTGCGCACAGATAACATACACTGTGCAAATCTGCTGCCCCTGCGCGTGCACACAGCCCTGCGGTCACAGCCCTGCGCACAGATAACATACACTGTGCAAATCTGCTGCCCTGCGCGTGCACAGCCCTGCGCACAGATAACATACACTGTGCAAATCTGCTGCCCTGCGCGTGCACAGCCCTGCGCACAGATAACATACACTGTGCAAATCTGCTGCCCTGCGCGTGCACACAGCCCTGCGATCACAGCCCTGCGCACAGATAACATAGAATGTGCAAATCTGCTGCCCCTGCGCGTGCACAGCCCTGCGCACAGATAACATACACTGTGCAAATCTGCTGCCCCTGCGCGTGCACACAGCCCTGCGGTCACAACCCTGTGCACAGATAACATAGACTGTGCAAATCTGCTGCCCCTGCGCGTGCACAGCCCTGCGGTCACATCCCTGCGCACAGATAACATACACTGTGCAAATCTGCTGCCCTGCGCGTGCACACAGCCCTGCGGTCACAGCCCTGCGCACAGATAACATAGACTGTGCAAATCTGCTGCCCCTGCGCGTGCACAGCCCTGCGCACAGATATCATACACTGTGCAAATCTGCTGCCCTGCGCGTGCACAGCCCTGCGCACAGATAACATACACTGTGCAAATCTGCTGCCCCTGCGCGTGCACACAGCCCTGCGGTCACAGCCCTGCGCACAGATAACATACACTGTGCAAATCTGCTGCCCCTGCGGTCACAGCCCTGCGGTCACAGCCCTGCGCACAGATAACATACACTGTGCAAATCTGCTGCCCTGCGCGTGCACAGCCCTGCGCACAGATAACATACACTGTGCAAATCTGCTGCCCTGCGCGTGCACACAGCCCTGCGGTCACAGTCCTGCGCACAGATAACATACACTGTGCAAATCTGCTGCCCTGCGCATGCACACAGCCCTGCGGTCACAGCCCTGCGCACAGATAACATAGACTGTGCAAATCTGCTGCCCCTGCGCGGTCACAGCCCTGCGCACAGATAACATACACTGTGCAAATCTGCTGCCCTGCGCGTGCACACAGCCCTGCGGTCACAGCCCTGCGCACAGATAACATAGACTGTGCAAATCTGCTGCCCCTGCGCGTGCACAGCCCTGCGCACAGATATCATACACTGTGCAAATCTGCTGCCCTGCGCGTGCACAGCCCTGCGCACAGATAACATACACTGTGCAAATCTGCTGCCCCTGCGCGTGCACACAGCCCTGCGGTCACAGCCCTGCGCACAGATAACATACACTGTGCAAATCTGCTGCCCCTGCGGTCACAGCCCTGCGGTCACAGCCCTGCGCACAGATAACATACACTGTGCAAATCTGCTGCCCTGCGCGTGCACAGCCCTGCGCACAGATAACATACACTGTGCAAATCTGCTGCCCTGCGCGTGCACACAGCCCTGCGGTCACAGTCCTGCGCACAGATAACATACACTGTGCAAATCTGCTGCCCTGCGCATGCACACAGCCCTGCGGTCACAGCCCTGCGCACAGATAACATAGACTGTGCAAATCTGCTGCCCCTGCGCGTGCACAGCCCTGCGCACAGATAACATACACTGTGCAAATCTGCTGCCCTGCGCGTGCACAGCCCTGCGCACAGATAACATACACTGTGCAAATCTGCTGCCCCTGCGCGTGCACACAGCCCTGCGGTCACAGCCCTGCGCACAGATAACATACACTGTGCAAATCTGCTGCCCCTGCGGTCACAGCCCTGCGGTCACAGCCCTGCGCACAGATAACATACACTGTGCAAATCTGCTGCCCCTGCGCGTGTACAGCCCTGCGCACAGATAACATACACTGTGCAAATCTGCTGCCCCTGCGCGTGTACAGCCCTGCGCACAGATAACATACACTGTGCAAATCTGCTGCCCTGCGCGTGCACAGCCCTGCGCACAGATAACATACACTGTGCAAATCTGCTGCCCCTGCGCGTGCACACAGCCCTGCGGTCACAGCCCTGCGCACAGATAACATACACTGTGCAAATCTGCTGCCCTGCGCGTGCACAGCCCTGCGCACAGATAACATACACTGTGCAAATCTGCTGCCCTGCGCGTGCACACAGCCCTGCGATCACAGCCCTGCGCACAGATAACATAGAATGTGCAAATCTGCTGCCCCTGCGCGTGCACAGCCCTGCGCACAGATAACATACACTGTGCAAATCTGCTGCCCCTGCGCGTGCACACAGCCCTGCGGTCACAGCCCTGTGCACAGATAACATAGACTGTGCAAATCTGCTGCCCCTGCGCGTGCACAGCCCTGCGGTCACAGCCCTGCGCACAGATAACATACACTGTGCAAATCTGCTGCCCCTGCGGTCACAGCCCTGCGGTCACAGCCCTGCGCACAGATAACATACACTGTGCAAATCTGCTGCCCTGCGCGTGCACAGCCCTGCGCACAGATAACATACACTGTGCAAATCTGCTGCCCTGCGCGTGCACACAGCCCTGCGGTCACAGTCCTGCGCACAGATAACATACACTGTGCAAATCTGCTGCCCTGCGCATGCACACAGCCCTGCGGTCACAGCCCTGCGCACAGATAACATAGACTGTGCAAATCTGCTGCCCCTGCGCGTGCACAGCCCTGCGCACAGATAACATACACTGTGCAAATCTGCTGCCCTGCGCGTGCACAGCCCTGCGCACAGATAACATACACTGTGCAAATCTGCTGCCCCTGCGCGTGCACACAGCCCTGCGGTCACAGCCCTGCGCACAGATAACATACACTGTGCAAATCTGCTGCCCCTGCGGTCACAGCCCTGCGGTCACAGCCCTGCGCACAGATAACATACACTGTGCAAATCTGCTGCCCAGCGCGTGCACAGCCCTGCGCACAGATAACATACACTGTGCAAATCTGCTGTCTCTGTATACAGCAGGACCCCTGGCGGTGGAGGACTGACGTACACTGCCTCTGGAGCTTCCGGGCTGCGTATACACCTCAGAGAGATAACAGGGATAGAGTGTCTCTGTATACAGCAGGACCCCTGGCGGTGGAGGACTGACGTACACTGCCTCTGGAGCTTCCGGGCTCCGTATACACCATAGAGAGATAACAGGGATAGAGTGTCTCTGTATACAGCAGGACCCCTGGCGGTGGAGGACTGACGTACACTGCCTCTGGAGCTTCCGGGCTGCGTATACACCATAGAGAGATAACAGGGATAGAGTGTCTCTGTATACAGCAGGACCCCTGGCGGTGGAGGACTGACGTAGACTGCCTCTGGAGCTTCCGGGCTGCGTATACACCATAGAGAGATAACAGGGATAGAGTGTCTCTGTATACAGCAGGACACCTGGTGGTGGAGGACTGACTATCACCGCCTCTGGAGCTTCCGGGCTGCGTATATACACCTCAGAGAATTAACAGGGATAGAGTGTCTCTGTATACAGCAGGACCCCTGGTGGTGGAGGACTGACGTACACTGCCTCTGGAGCTTCCGGGCTGCGTATACACCTCAGAGAGATAACAGGGATAGAGTGTCTCTGTATACAGCAGGACACCTGGTGGTGGAGGACTGACTATCACCGCCTCTGGAGCTTCCGGGCTGCGTATATACACCTCAGAGAATTAACAGGGATAGAGTGTCTCTGTATACAGCAGGACCCCTGGCGGTGAAGGACTGACGTACACTGCCTCTGGAGCTTCCGGGCTGCGTATACACCTCAGAGAGATAACAGGGATAGAGTGTCTCTGTATACAGCAGGACCCCTGGCGGTGGAGGACTGACGTACACTGCCTCTGGAGCTTCCGGGCTCCGTATACACCATAGAGAGATAACAGGGATAGAGTGTCTCTGTATACAGCAGGACCCCTGGCGGTGGAGGACTGACGTACACTGCCTCTGGAGCTTCCGGGCTGCGTATACACCATATAGAGATAACAGGGATAGAGTGTCTCTGTATACAGCAGGACCCCTGGTGGTGGAGGACTGACGTACACTGCCTCTGGAGCTTCCGGGCTGCGTATACACCATATAGAGATAACAGGGATAGAGTGTCTCTGTATACAGCAGGACCCCTGGTGGTGGAGGACTGACGTACACTGCCTCTGGAGCTTCCGGGCTGCGTATACACCATAGAGAGATAACAGGGATAGAGTGTCTCTGTATACAGCAGGACCCCTGGTGGTGGAGGACTGACGTACACTGTCTCTGGAGCTTCCGGGCTCCGTATACACCTCAGAGAGATAACAGGGATAGAGTGTCTCTGTATACAGCAGGACCCCTGGCGGTGGAGGACTGACGTACACTGTCTCTGGAGCTTCCGGGCTGCGTATACACCTCAGAGAGATAACAGGGATAGAGTGTCTCTGTATACAGCAGGACCCCTGGTGGTGGAGGACTGACGTACACTGTCTCTGGAGCTCCCGGGCTGCGTATACACCATAGAGAGATAACAGGGATAGAGTGTCTCTGTATACAGCAGGACCCCTGGTGGTGGAGGACTGACTATCACCGCCTCTGGAGCTTCCGGGCTGCGTATATACACCTCAGAGAATTAACAGGGATAGAGTGTCTCTGTATACAGCAGGACCCCTGGTGGTGGAGGACTGACGTACATTGCCTCTGGAGCTTCCGGGCTGCGTATACACCATAGAGAGATAACAGGGATAGAGTGTCTCTGTATACAGCAGGACCCCTGGCGGTGGAGGACTGACGTACACTGCCTCTGGAGCTTCCGGGCTGCGTATACACCTCAGAGAGATAACAGGGATAGAGTGTCTCTGTATACAGCAGGACCCCTGGCGGTGGAGGACTGACGTACACTGCCTCTGGAGCTTCCGGGCTGCGTATACACCATAGAGAGATAACAGGGATAGAGTGTCTCTGTATACAGCAATACCCCTGGCGGTGGAGGACTGACGTACACTGCCTCTGGAGCTTCCGGGCTGCGTATACACCATAGAGAGATAACAGGGATAGAGTGTCTCTGTATACAGCAGGACCCCTGGCGGTGGAGGACTGACGTACACTGCCTCTGGAGCTTCCGGGCTGCGTATACACCATAGAGAGATAACAGGGATAGAGTGTCTCTGTATACAGCAGGACCCCTGGCGGTGGAGGACTGACGTACACTGCCTCTGGAGCTTCCGGGCTCCGTATACACCATAGAGAGATAACAGGGATAGAGTGTCTCTGTATACAGCAGGACCCCTGGTGGTGGAGGACTGACGTACACTGTCTCTGGAGCTTCCGGACTCCGTATACACCATAGAGAGATAACAGGGATAGAGTGTCTCTGTATACAGCAGGACCCCTGGCGGTGGAGGACTGACGTACACTGTCTCTGGAGCTTCCGGGCTGCGTATACACCATAGAGAGATAACAGGGATAGAGTGTCTCTGTATACAGCAGGACCCCTGGCGGTGGAGGACTGACGTACACTGCCTCTGGAGCTTCCGGGCTGCGTATACACCATAGAGAGATAACAGGGATAGAGTGTCTCTGTATACAGCAGGACCCCTGGCGGTGGAGGACTGACGTACACTGCCTATGGAGCTTCCGGGCTCCGTATACACCATAGAGAGATAACAGGGATAGAGTGTCTCTGTATACAGCAGGACCCCTGGTGGTGGAGGACTGACGTACACTGCCTCTGGAGCTTCCGGGCTGCGTATACACCATAGAGAGATAACAGGGATAGAGTGTCTCTGTATACAGCAGGACCCCTGGCGGTGGAGGACTGACGTACACTGTCTCTGGAGCTTCCGGGCTCCGTATACACCTCAGAGAGATAACAGGGATAGAGTGTCTCTGTATACAGCAGGACCCCTGGCTGTGGAGGACTGACGTACACTGTCTCTGGAGCTTCCGGGCTGCGTATACACCTCAGAGAGATAACAGGGATAGAGTGTCTCTGTATACAGCAGGACCCCTGGCGGTGGAGGACTGACGTACACTGCCTCTGGAGCTTCCGGGCTGCGTATACACCATAGAGAGATAACAGGGATAGAGTGTCTCTGTATACAGCAGGACCCCTGGCGGTGGAGGACTGACGTACACTGCCTCTGGAGCTTCTGGGCTGCGTATACACCATAGAGAGATAACAGGGATAGAGTGTCTCTGTATACAGCAGGACCCCTGGTGGTGGAGGACTGACGTACACTGCCTCTGGAGCTTCCGGGCTGCGTATACACCTCAGAGAGATAACAGGGATAGAGTGTCTCTGTATACAGCAGGACCCCTGGCGGTGGAGGACTGACGTACACTGCCTCTGGAGCTTCCGGGCTGCGTATACACCATAGAGAGATAACAGGGATAGAGTGTCTCTGTATACAGCAGGACCCCTGGCGGTGGAGGACTGACGTACACTGCCTCTGGAGATTCCGGGCTGCGTATATACACCATAGAGAGATAACAGGGATAGAGTGTCTCTGTATACAGCAGGACCCCTGGCGGTGGAGGACTGACGTACACTGCCTCTGGAGCTTCCGGGCTGCGTATACACCATATAGAGATAACAGGGATAGAGTGTCTCTGTATACAGCAGGACCCCTGGTGGTGGAGGACTGACGTACACTGTCTCTGGAGCTTCCGGGCTGCGTATACACCTCAGAGAGATAACAGGGATAGAGTGTCTCTGTATACAGCAGGACCCCTGGTGGTGGAGGACTGACGTACACTGTCTCTGGAGCTTCCGGGCTGCGTATACACCTCAGAGAGATAACAGGGATAGAGTGTCTCTGTATACAGCAGGACCCCTGGCAGTGGAGGACTGACGTACACTGTCTCTGGAGCTTCCGGGCTGCGTATACACCATAGAGAGATAACAGGGATAGAGTGTCTCTGTATACAGCAGGACCCCTGGTGGTGGAGGACTGACTATCACCGCCTCTGGAGCTTCCGGGCTGCGTATATACACCTCAGAGAATTAACAGGGATAGAGTGTCTCTGTATACAGCAGGACCCCTGGTGGTGGAGGACTGACGTACACTGCCTCTGGAGCTTCCGGGCTGCGTATACACCTCAGAGAGATAACAGGGATAGAGTGTCTCTGTATACAGCAGGACCCCTGGCGGTGGAGGACTGACGTACACTGCCTCTGGAGCTTCCGGGCTGCGTATACACCATAGAGAGATAACAGGGATAGAGTGTCTCTGTATACAGCAGGACCCCTGGCGGTGGAGGACTGACGTACACTGCCTCTGGAGCTTCCGGGCTGCGTATACACCATAGAGAGATAACAGGGATAGAGTGTCTCTGTATACAGCAGGACCCCTGGTGGTGGAGGACTGACGTACATTGCCTCTGGAGCTTCCGGGCTGCGTATACACCATAGAGAGATAACAGGGATAGAGTGTCTCTGTATACAGCAGGACCCCTGGTGGTGGAGGACTGACGTACATTGCCTCTGGAGCTTCCGGGCTGCGTATACACCATAGAGAGATAACAGGGATAGAGTGTCTCTGTATACAGCAGGACCCCTGGCGGTGGAGGACTGACGTACACTGCCTCTGGAGCTTCCGGGCTGCGTATACACCTCAGAGAGATAACAGGGATAGAGTGTCTCTGTATACAGCAGGACCCCTGGCTGTGGAGGACTGACGTACACTGTCTCTGGAGCTTCCGGACTGCGTATACACCATAGAGAGATAACAGGGATAGAGTGTCTCTGTATACAGCAGGACCCCTGGCGGTGGAGGACTGACGTACACTGCCTCTGGAGCTTCCGGGCTGCGTATACACCATAGAGAGATAACAGGGATAGAGTGTCTCTGTATACAGCAGGACCCCTGGCGGTGGAGGACTGACGTACACTGCCTCTGGAGCTTCCGGGCTGCGTATACACCATAGAGAGATAACAGGGATAGAGTGTCTCTGTATACAGCAGGACCCCTGGCGGTGGAGGACTGACGTACACTGCCTCTGGAGCTTCCGGGCTGCGTATACACCATAGAGAGATAACAGGGATAGAGTGTCTCTGTATACAGCAGGACCCCTGGCGGTGGAGGACTGACGTACACTGCCTCTGGAGCTTCCGGGCTGCGTATACACCTCAGAGAGATAACAGGGATAGAGTGTCTCTGTATACAGCAGGACCCCTGGCTGTGGAGGACTGACGTACACTGCCTCTGGAGCTTCCGGGCTGCGTATACACCATAGAGAGATAACAGGGATAGAGTGTCTCTGTATACAGCAGGACCCCTGGCGGTGGAGGACTGACGTACACTGCCTCTGGAGCTTCCGGGCTGCGTATACACCTCAGAGAGATAACAGGGATAGAGTGTCTCTGTATACAGCAGGACCCCTGGCAGTGGAGGACTGACGTACACTGCCTCTGGAGCTTCCGGGCTGCGTATACACCATAGAGAGATAACAGGGATAGAGTGTCTCTGTATACAGCAGGACCCCTGGCAGTGGAGGACTGACGTACACTGCCTCTGGAGCTCCCGGGCTGCGTATACACCATAGAGAGATAACAGGGATAGAGTGTCTCTGTATACAGCAGGACCCCTGGCGGTGGAGGACTGACGTACACTGTCTCTGGAGCTCCCGGGCTGCGTATACACCATAGAGAGATAACAGGGATAGAGTGTCTCTGTATACAGCAGGACCCCTGGTGGTGGAGGACTGACGTAGACTGCCTCTGGAGCTCCCGGGCTGCGTATACACCATAGAGAGATAACAGGGATAGAGTGTCTCTGTATACAGCAGGACCCCTGGTGGTGGAGGACTGACGTACACTGCCTCTGGAGCTTCCGGGCTGCGTATACACCATAGAGAGATAACAGGGATAGAGTGTCTCTGTATACAGCAGGACCCCTGGCGGTGGAGGACTGACGTACACTGCCTCTGGAGCTTCCGGGCTCCGTATACACCATAGAGAGATAACAGGGATAGAGTGTCTCTGTATACAGCAGGACCCCTGGCGGTGGAGGACTGACGTACACTGCCTCTGGAGCTTCCGGGCTGCATATACACCATAGAGAGATAACAGGGATAGAGTGTCTCTGTATACAGCAGGACCCCTGGCGGTGGAGGACTGACGTACACTGCCTCTGGAGCTTCCGGGCTGCGTATACACCTCAGAGAGATAACAGGGATAGAGTGTCTCTGTATACAGCAGGACCCCTGGCTGTGGAGGACTGACGTACACTGCCTCTGGAGCTTCCGGGCTGCGTATACACCATAGAGAGATAACAGGGATAGAGTGTCTCTGTATACAGCAGGACCCCTGGCGGTGGAGGACTGACGTACACTGCCTCTGGAGCTTCCGGGCTGCGTATACACCATAGAGAGATAACAGGGATAGAGTGTCTCTGTATACAGCAGGACCCCTGGCGGTGGAGGACTGACGTACACTGCCTCTGGAGCTTCCGGGCTGCGTATACACCTCAGAGAGATAACAGGGATAGAGTGTCTCTGTATACAGCAGGACCCCTGGTGGTGGAGGACTGACGTACACTGCCTCTGGAGCTTCCGGGCTGTGTATACACCATAGAGAGATAACAGGGATAGAGTGTCTCTGTATACAGCAGGACCCCTGGTGGTGGAGGACTGACTATCACCGCCTCTGGAGCTTCCGGGCTGCGTATACACCTCAGAGAATTAACAGGGATAGAGTGTCTCTGTATACAGCAGGACCCCTGGTGGTGGAGGACTGACGTACACTGCCTCTGGAGCTTCCGGGCTGCGTATACACCTCAGAGAGATAACAGGGATAGAGTGTCTCTGTATACAGCAGGACCCCTGGCGGTGGAGGACTGACGTACACTGCCTCTGGAGCTTCCGGGCTGCGTATACACCATAGAGAGATAACAGGGATAGAGTGTCTCTGTATACAGCAGGACCCCTGGCGGTGGAGGACTGACGTACACTGCCTCTGGAGCTTCCGGGCTGCGTATACACCATAGAGAGATAACAGGGATAGAGTGTCTCTGTATACAGCAGGACCCCTGGCGGTGGAGGACTGACGTACACTGCCTCTGGAGCTTCCGGGCTGCGTATACACCTCAGAGAGATAACAGGGATAGAGTGTCTCTGTATACAGCAGGACCCCTGGCGGTGGAGGACTGACGTACACTGTCTCTGGAGCTTCCGGGCTGCGTATACACCATAGAGAGATAACAGGGATAGAGTGTCTCTGTATACAGCAGGACCCCTGGCGGTGGAGGACTGACGTACACTGCCTCTGGAGCTTCCGGGCTGCGTATACACCATAGAGAGATAACAGGGATAGAGTGTCTCTGTATACAGCAGGACCCCTGGCGGTGGAGGACTGACGTACACTGCCTCTGGAGCTTCCGGGCTCCGTATACACCATAGAGAGATAACAGGGATAGAGTGTCTCTGTATACAGCAGGACCCCTGGTGGTGGAGGACTGACGTACACTGCCTCTGGAGCTTCCGGGCTGCGTATACACCATAGAGAGATAACAGGGATAGAGTGTCTCTGTATACAGCAGGACCCCTGGCGGTGGAGGACTGACGTACACTGTCTCTGGAGCTTCCGGGCTCCGTATACACCTCAGAGAGATAACAGGGATAGAGTGTCTCTGTATACAGCAGGACCCCTGGCTGTGGAGGACTGACGTACACTGTCTCTGGAGCTTCCGGGCTGCGTATACACCTCAGAGAGATAACAGGGATAGAGTGTCTCTGTATACAGCAGGACCCCTGGCGGTGGAGGACTGACGTACACTGCCTCTGGAGCTTCCGGGCTGCGTATACACCATAGAGAGATAACAGGGATAGAGTGTCTCTGTATACAGCAGGACCCCTGGTGGTGGAGGACTGACGTACACTGCCTCTGGAGCTTCCGGGCTGCGTATACACCTCAGAGAGATAACAGGGATAGAGTGTCTCTGTATACAGCAGGACCCCTGGCGGTGGAGGACTGACGTACACTGCCTCTGGAGCTTCCGGGCTGCGTATACACCATAGAGAGATAACAGGGATAGAGTGTCTCTGTATACAGCAGGACCCCTGGCGGTGGAGGACTGACGTACACTGCCTCTGGAGATTCCGGGCTGCGTATATACACCATAGAGAGATAACAGGGATAGAGTGTCTCTGTATACAGCAGGACCCCTGGCGGTGGAGGACTGACGTACACTGCCTCTGGAGCTTCCGGGCTGCGTATACACCATATAGAGATTACAGGGATAGAGTGTCTCTGTATACAGCAGGACCCCTGGTGGTGGAGGACTGACGTACACTGTCTCTGGAGCTTCCGGGCTGCGTATACACCTCAGAGAGATAACAGGGATAGAGTGTCTCTGTATACAGCAGGACCCCTGGCAGTGGAGGACTGACGTACACTGGCCTCTGGAGCTTCCGGGCTGCGTATACACCATAGAGAGATAACAGGGATAGAGTGTCTCTGTATACAGCAGGACCCCTGGTGGTGGAGGACTGACTATCACCGCCTCTGGAGCTTCCGGGCTGCGTATATACACCTCAGAGAATTAACAGGGATAGAGTGTCTCTGTATACAGCAGGACCCCTGGTGGTGGAGGACTGACGTACACTGCCTCTGGAGCTTCCGGGCTGCGTATACACCTCAGAGAGATAACAGGGATAGAGTGTCTCTGTATACAGCAGGACCCCTGGCGGTGGAGGACTGACGTACACTGCCTCTGGAGCTTCCGGGCTGCGTATACACCATAGAGAGATAACAGGGATAGAGTGTCTCTGTATACAGCAGGACCCCTGGCGGTGGAGGACTGACGTACACTGCCTCTGGAGCTTCCGGGCTGCGTATACACCATAGAGAGATAACAGGGATAGAGTGTCTCTGTATACAGCAGGACCCCTGGTGGTGGAGGACTGACGTACATTGCCTCTGGAGCTTCCGGGCTGCGTATACACCATAGAGAGATAACAGGGATAGAGTGTCTCTGTATACAGCAGGACCCCTGGTGGTGGAGGACTGACGTACATTGCCTCTGGAGCTTCCGGGCTGCGTATACACCATAGAGAGATAACAGGGATAGAGTGTCTCTGTATACAGCAGGACCCCTGGCGGTGGAGGACTGACGTACACTGCCTCTGGAGCTTCCGGGCTGCGTATACACCTCAGAGAGATAACAGGGATAGAGTGTCTCTGTATACAGCAGGACCCCTGGCTGTGGAGGACTGACGTACACTGCCTCTGGAGCTTCCGGGCTGCGTATACACCATAGAGAGATAACAGGGATAGAGTGTCTCTGTATACAGCAGGACCCCTGGCGGTGGAGGACTGACGTACACTGCCTCTGGAGCTTCCGGGCTGCGTATACACCTCAGAGAGATAACAGGGATAGAGTGTCTCTGTATACAGCAGGACCCCTGGCAGTGGAGGACTGACGTACACTGCCTCTGGAGCTTCCGGGCTGCGTATACACCATAGAGAGATAACAGGGATAGAGTGTCTCTGTATACAGCAGGACCCCTGGCAGTGGAGGACTGACGTACACTGCCTCTGGAGCTCCGGGCTGCGTATACACCATAGAGAGATAACAGGGATAGAGTGTCTCTGTATACAGCAGGACCCCTGGCGGTGGAGGACTGACGTAGACTGCCTCTGGAGCTCCGGGCTGCGTATACACCATAGAGAGATAACAGGGATAGAGTGTCTCTGTATACAGCAGGACCCCTGGTGGTGGAGGACTGACGTACACTGCCTCTGGAGCTTCCGGGCTGCGTATACACCATAGAGAGATAACAGGGATAGAGTGTCTCTGTATACAGCAGGACCCCTGGCGGTGGAGGACTGACGTACACTGCCTCTGGAGCTTCCGGGCTGCGTATACACCATAGAGAGATAACAGGGATAGAGTGTCTCTGTATACAGCAGGACCCCTGGCGGTGGAGGACTGACGTACACTGCCTCTGGAGCTTCCGGGCTGCGTATACACCTCAGAGAGATAACAGGGATAGAGTGTCTCTGTATACAGCAGGACCCCTGGCTGTGGAGGACTGACGTACACTGCCTCTGGAGCTTCCGGGCTGCGTATACACCATAGAGAGATAACAGGGATAGAGTGTCTCTGTATACAGCAGGACCCCTGGCGGTGGAGGACTGACGTACACTGCCTCTGGAGCTTCCGGGCTGCGTATACACCATAGAGAGATAACAGGGATAGAGTGTCTCTGTATACAGCAGGACCCCTGGCGGTGGAGGACTGACGTACACTGCCTCTGGAGCTTCCGGGCTGCGTATACACCTCAGAGAGATAACAGGGATAGAGTGTCTCTGTATACAGCAGGACCCCTGGTGGTGGAGGACTGACGTACACTGCCTCTGGAGCTTCCGGGCTGTGTATACACCATAGAGAGATAACAGGGATAGAGTGTCTCTGTATACAGCAGGACCCCTGGTGGTGGAGGACTGACTATCACCGCCTCTGGAGCTTCCGGGCTGCGTATACACCTCAGAGAATTAACAGGGATAGAGTGTCTCTGTATACAGCAGGACCCCTGGTGGTGGAGGACTGACGTACACTGCCTCTGGAGCTTCCGGGCTGCGTATACACCTCAGAGAGATAACAGGGATAGAGTGTCTCTGTATACAGCAGGACCCCTGGCGGTGGAGGACTGACGTACACTGCCTCTGGAGCTTCCGGGCTGCGTATACACCATAGAGAGATAACAGGGATAGAGTGTCTCTGTATACAGCAGGACCCCTGGCGGTGGAGGACTGACGTACACTGCCTCTGGAGCTTCCGGGCTGCGTATACACCATAGAGAGATAACAGGGATAGAGTGTCTCTGTATACAGCAGGACCCCTGGCGGTGGAGGACTGACGTACACTGCCTCTGGAGCTTCCGGGCTGCGTATACACCATAGAGAGATAACAGGGATAGAGTGTCTCTGTATACAGCAGGACCCCTGGTGGTGGAGGACTGACGTACACTGCCTCTGGAGCTTCCGGGCTGCGTATACACCTCAGAGAGATAACAGGGATAGAGTGTCTCTGTATACAGCAGGACCCCTGGCGGTGGAGGACTGACGTACACTGCCTCTGGAGCTTCCGGGCTGCGTATACACCATAGAGAGATAACAGGGATAGAGTGTCTCTGTATACAGCAGGACCCCTGGCGGTGGAGGACTGACGTACACTGCCTCTGGAGCTTCCGGGCTGCGTATACACCATAGAGAGATAACAGGGATAGAGTGTCTCTGTATACAGCAGGACCCCTGGCGGTGGAGGACTGACGTACACTGCCTCTGGAGCTTCCGGGCTCCGTATACACCATAGAGAGATAACAGGGATAGAGTGTCTCTGTATACAGCAGGACCCCTGGTGGTGGAGGACTGACGTACACTGTCTCTGGAGCTTCCGGGCTCCGTATACACCTCAGAGAGATAACAGGGATAGAGTGTCTCTGTATACAGCAGGACCCCTGGCGGTGGAGGACTGACGTACACTGCCTCTGGAGCTTCCGGGCTGCGTATACACCTCAGAGAGATAACAGGGATAGAGTGTCTCTGTATACAGCAGGACCCCTGGTGGTGGAGGACTGACGTACATTGCCTCTGGAGTTTCCGGGCTGCGTATACACCTCAGAGAGATAACAGGGATAGAGTGTCTCTGTATACAGCAGGACCCCTGGTGGTGGAGGACTGACGTACACTGCCTCTGGAGCTTCCGGGCTGCGTATACACCTCAGAGAGATAACAGGGATAGAGTGTCTCTGTATACAGCAGGACCCCTGGCGGTGGAGGACTGACGTACACTGCCTCTGGAGATTCCGGGCTGCGTATATACACCATAGAGAGATAACAGGGATAGAGTGTCTCTGTATACAGCAGGACCCCTGGTGGTGGAGGACTGACGTACACTGCCTCTGGAGCTTCCGGGCTCCGTATACACCTCAGAGAGATAACAGGGATAGAGTGTCTCTGTATACAGCAGGACCCCTGGTGGTGGAGGACTGACGTACACTGCCTCTGGAGCTTCCGGGCTCCGTATACACCTCAGAGAGATAACAGGGATAGAGTGTCTCTGTATACAGCAGGACCCCTGGCGGTGGAGGACTGACGTACACTGCCTCTGGAGCTTCCGGGCTGCGTATACACCATAGAGAGATAACAGGGATAGAGTGTCTCTGTATACAGCAGGACCCCTGGCGGTGGAGGACTGACGTACACTGCCTCTGGAGCTTCCGGGCTGCGTATACACCATAGAGAGATAACAGGGATAGAGTGTCTCTGTATACAGCAGGACCCCTGGCGGTGGAGGACTGACGTACACTGCCTCTGGAGCTTCCGGGCTGCGTATACACCTCAGAGAGATAACAGGGATAGAGTGTCTCTGTATACAGCAGGACCCCTGGCGGTGGAGGACTGACGTACACTGCCTCTGGAGCTTCCGGGCTGCGTATACACCTTAGAGAGATAACAGGGATAGAGTGTCTCTGTATACAGCAGGACCCCTGGCGGTGGAGGACTGACGTACACTGCCTCTGGAGCTTCCGGGCTCCGTATACACCATAGAGAGATAACAGGGATAGAGTGTCTCTGTATACAGCAGGACCCCTGGCGGTGGAGGACTGACGTACACTGCCTCTGGAGCTTCCGGGCTGCGTATACACCATAGAGAGATAACAGGGATAGAGTGTCTCTGTATACAGCAGGACCCCTGGCGGTGGAGGACTGACGTACACTGCCTCTGGAGCTTCCGGGCTGCGTATACACCATCAGAGAGATAACAGGGATAGAGTGTCTCTGTATACAGCAGGACCCCTGGCGGTGGAGGACTGACGTACACTGCCTCTGGAGCTTCCGGGCTGCGTATACACCTCAGAGAGATAACAGGGATAGAGTGTCTCTGTATACAGCAGGACCCCTGGCGGTGGAGGACTGACGTACACTGCCTCTGGAGCTTCCGGGCTGCGTATACACCATCAGAGAGATAACAGGGATAGAGTGTCTCTGTATACAGCAGGACCCCTGGCGGTGGAGGACTGACGTACACTGCCTCTGGAGCTTCCGGGCTGCGTATACACCATAGAGAGATAACAGGGATAGAGTGTCTCTGTATACAGCAGGACCCCTGGTGGTGGAGGACTGACGTACACTGCCTCTGGAGCTTCCGGGCTGCGTATACACCATAGAGAGATAACAGGGATAGAGTGTCTCTGTATACAGCAGGACCCCTGGTGGTGGAGGACTGACGTACACTGTCTCTGGAGCTTCCGGACTGCGTATACACCATAGAGAGATAACAGGGATAGAGTGTCTCTGTATACAGCAGGACCCCTGGTGGTGGAGGACTGACGTACACTGCCTCTGGAGCTTCCGGGCTGCGTATACACCATAGAGAGATAACAGGGATAGAGTGTCTCTGTATACAGCAGGACCCCTGGCGGTGGAGGACTGACGTACACTGCCTCTGGAGCTTCCGGGCTGCGTATACACCATCGAGAGATAACAGGGATAGAGTGTCTCTGTATACAGCAGGACCCCTGGCGGTGGAAGACTGACGTACACTGTCTCTGGAGCTTCCGGACTGCGTATACACCATAGAGAGATAACAGGGATAGAGTGTCTCTGTATACAGCAGGACCCCTGGTGGTGGAGGACTGACGTACACTGCCTCTGGAGCTTCCGGGCTGCGTATACACCATAGAAAGATAACAGGGATAGAGTGTCTCTGTATACAGCAGGACCCCTGGCGGTGGAGGACTGACGTATACTGCCTCTGGAGCTTCCGGGCTGCGTATACACCTCAGAGAGATAACAGGGATAGAGTGTCTCTGTATACAGCAGGACCCCTGGCTGTGGAGGACTGACGTACACTGCCTCTGGAGCTTCCGGGCTGCGTATACACCATAGAGAGATAACAGGGATAGAGTGTCTCTGTATACAGCAGGACCCCTGGCGGTGGAGGACTGACGTACACTGCCTCTGGAGCTTCCGGGCTGCGTATACACCATAGAGAGATAACAGGGATAGAGTGTCTCTGTATACAGCAGGACCCCTGGCGGTGGAGGACTGACGTACACTGCCTCTGGAGCTTCCGGGCTGCGTATACACCATAGAGAGATAACAGGGATAGAGTGTCTCTGTATACAGCAGGACCCCTGGTGGTGGAGGACTGACGTACACTGCCTCTGGAGCTTCCGGGCTGCGTATACACCATAGAGAGATAACAGGGATAGAGTGTCTCTGTATACAGCAGGACCCCTGGTGGTGGAGGACTGACGTACACTGCCTCTGGAGCTTTCGGGCTGCGTATACACCATAGAGAGATAATGTAGTGTACGGGGACTGTAATACCCGTCACTACCAAAGGTCACTTGGTGTGCTGTCGTCCCTCCTTAATTATGGGGAAGTTGGTATATGTTATCTTTACAAAATGTCATGTAATGTAATGCATGTATTTCCCTGTTATTGTGAAACTTGCATGTACAGGCCTGCTAGGGGTGTCATTCCAGCTTCTAGTCATTAGAGGGAGCTAGGGAGCCCTAGTTTATATAAGGCCCAGTCAGGGAAGTAGAAGGGAGACGGAGTCTAGTGTCTGTGATCTGCAGTTGGAGATTAGACGATGTCAGAAACCAGTCCAGGCCTGAAGCCTGCTATCAGGGGAAGGTTCTCCTCCTGAATTCCCCTATGCAGAAACAGGAATACTTAAAGGAAAGAGCCTGAGGAAGCTGAGAGAGACAGAGGCAAAGATCAGAGAAGCAAGAGGTACTCAGAATAACAGAGGAGGTACTTTATAAAGCTACAGCCAAGGATATAAAGCCAGAATTAGGTTAATGGGCCTTGGAGAAGATTTGCTATATTCCAGGATCAGACAGAAATAGAGTGCAAGCTCCTGTACTGCAAGTCCTGTGTTTAACACTCTGTAAGCACCTTGCTCAAGCTGTAATTGCCTGCATCAACCGTATTACAAAATCGACTGTATGCCACGGAACTGCGATTCCAATATTGTCTATGCATGAAAACTACTAAAGTTGGAGTTCTGCTTTAATACCACGTGTTCCTCAATTTATTCCTGCTATCCGCAAACGGCGTGCCACCGTTTACTTGGCACTGGCGTCACGAACAATTTCTACCATCACCTGCCTATTCAGAGAGTCAGCCGTACCAGGTTAGTGTATATTGCACTACTACACCCAGGAACACTATTACACACAACTTGAGTACGCTGCACCTCTCTTTTGGCGTCACGAACAGGATACGCACGCTTTCTAGTGCAAGAAGCATGAACTTTGTGCCTTATACAGTTGCCCTGTGACCAAAGTGACAAACTACCTGTTTTATTCAAGTGGACTTTGTGGACTGAAAATTATACCCAAAGTGTACCAAAAAACTTCTAAAAAGCGCTGTGCAGTGTTGCGCTACACAGAGGAAGAAAATCGCCACCTTGGAGTGTGGTTTTATAGACTTTTTATCATCCTGCTTGCTGTCAGTGAATAGACAGCGTTTCTTGCTAAAGATGGCCGCTGGGCTTGCTGAATTTACTGCTGCGTCATCTTCATCCCGAAAAGGCGGGAAAAATTGGCGCCTTTCTGAGGAAAAAGCGGGAAGGAGTTCAAGGTCAGGCGCCACCGCTTATCTGGACATTTACATGTCTGCCAGCATGGACTCCGCCTTCCATATACTGGAATACCTGGGGGGCGGCCTCCCAGTGCAATGGGAGGAGCTGGCTGCTCTAATTGACGCGACCCTATCGCTCTCCTCAGAAGGATCGAGCATGTTGGAAACTGAGCAGAGCGTTGCTGCAGCGTCCGCACCTGAGATTGCAAAAATGACTGACATTGGTGTAGAGCCAGAGGAGGCTCCACCGGCCTACTCTCCGGGACCGGAGACACCCGCCTGCCGCCCAAGGGAGAAAGAACCAGAGCCCTACTATGGCTCGTGGAGAGACTTTTTTCAGCCCTCGTTCAAGTGGTCATCACTTATGGCGGAGATCCGGGAGGCCGCTATAAAGCGGAATACCAAGACCAAAATCGTTTATGAAGAATTGACTAAAACAATCCATGAAAAGCATGCTAACACCCAACCCCGCCTGGAACGGAGAAAGGGAGTGGTGCTGTCATTCGACAAAACCCGTGGCTACGGGTTCATCCAGGACTATCTAACTGGCAGAGACCTCTATGTGAATCGAAGGTCTGTCAAAAGAGACTACCTCCCTTCTTATCAGCATAGCCTCCGTGAGGGAGAGGAAGTGGAGTACACCCCTGCCGAGAGCCTGAGAGGGCCTTATGCCACTGCCGTGACCCGTCCCAAGCGAGGACCTGAGGACTGGGAGGCAGAAGAAGGAGAAGACTACTCTGGCTGCGAGCGAGAACCTGAACGCTCTCCAGAGCCGGCCCATCACGCCTTTCAGGAGTGGAGCTCCTTCATTGGGCCAAACGTCTTCTGGCAGCCAACCGTGTTGGAGAAATGGGTGAGCCCCTATCCTTCCCCCGAGCTGCCTCGTCGGGAGAGGACCATATCAGAGATGGAACAGTTAAAAGGACTTAGTGCTACCTTTGAAAACATCCAGAGGGGACGGAGACCCGATGTACCACCAGAACCTGCAAAGGCCGAGTCCGAGCCGTCGCTTCCTGTACCTGCGCCGGCGGCGCCAGCAGATGACAGCGACTCCGACACAGAGAGCATCGGTGAGCAGATTGTCCGGCTGGAAGAGAAGTTGCGGGAGCTGCGCAAGATCGCGACCGCCAGGATCCAGACGCCGCCAAAGAAGGACGAGGTAAGGGTGCCTGTCACCACCCGTAGACCACCTTCTGCTGTCACCGCTCCGTCAGTGCCCCAAAGGAGATCCCCGGTTGCTGTGAATAGCTGCACAGAGTCTACCGGACCGCTTGCTGCGGCGGTATCAAGTCCACTCCATCCCACCATTATCATGCCGGGACCGGTACGGTCCACCCAAGAGTTTACCCCTAGGCCCATGGGGCCAATACCTATTAGGGGCCCCTTTACTCTGCAGCTGCCCCCTAACACCGTTATGTGGGCCCATCCTCCTGTAGAGGACTACTACAGGCCGTACTTGCCAGCAGAGCCAAGTGGGTATGATATGCCACAGTGAATCAGCCTGCTAGGCCTTTGATTTATTTCCTCAATGAATGAGGGTATTAACCCTTCCAGGACAGTAGTCCTACGTTTCTGGTCCTTTGTTGCGGCTGCCAGTTTGTCCACGGCTCAGTGGTAGGTGTTGACCACTGAAATCACAAAGTCAGCTAAGGCCAAGTTTGTTTCCAGGACCTCCTGCCTGCTTTTGCTACCCCACGCCAAGTTGTGCCTGTTCCTTAGTTGCACCTTTTACCCTTCACCCCCTTTTCAGGTTGATCAGGGGTATTACAGCACTTTTCTTGCTGTCATTTTATTGTGCAACTTGATACTAAGGAACCGTGCCCGGAGACAGACTCAAAAGAACCTGAGCCTCTGAGATTCTTACTCTTTTAAAAGGAAATGTGCCCAGAGATGGACTCCACCGCATGAGAGCCTCTGTGATTTATAGGAAAATAACCTGGGTACGGACTCATGTTTGTTCTTTGAGCCTCCAAAAACTTTTATACTGTTTTATCTATTTTACTGTTCTATTGTGGACTTATTCATTGTCATGGACTATCCTGGTTATAATGTTACGCTGTGCCAGGTCAGCGCCCCCGTTCCATTCATTATCCTGAGAGAAGAGAACGACGCCCCTTGTCACTACCCTTCACCTTTGCCAATTGGACCTGATGTAAATGTAAATGCAGATGAATTACATGTATGTATGCCTGCATGTCTCTATTTTTATGTTTCAGGTAGAGATTCCAGTTGGGCGACCCATGATGGAGTACGAGGGCGTACTCAGCTTAAAGCAGTGGGGTATGTAGTGTACGGGGACTGTAATACCCGTCACTACCAAAGGTCACTTGGTGTGCTGTCGTCCCTCCTTAATTATGGGAAGTTGGTATATGTTATCTTTACAAAATGTCATGTAATGTAATGCATGTATTTCCCTGTCACTGTGAAACTTGCATGTACAGGCCTGCTAGGGGTGTCATTCCAGCTTCTAGTCAATAGAGGGAGCTAGGGAGCCCTAGTTTATATAAGGCCCAGTCAGGGAAGTAGAAGGAGACGGAGTCTAGTGTCTGTAATCTACAGTGGGAGATTAGACAATGTCTGAGACAAGTCCAGGCCTGAAGCCTGCTATCAGGGGAAGGTTCTCCTCCTGAATTCCCTTATGCAGAAACAGGAATACTTAAAGGAAAGAGCCTAAGGAAGCTGATAGAGACAGAGGCAAAGTGCAGAGAAGCAAGAGGTACTCAGAATCACAGAGGAGGTACTTTATAAAGCTACAGCCAAGGATATAAAGCCAGAACTAGGTTAAGGGGCCTTGGAGAAGATTTGCTATATTCCAGGATCAGACAGAAATAGAGTGCAAGCTCCTGTGCTGCAAGTCCTGTGTTTAACACTCTGTAATCACCTTGTTCAAGCTGTAATTGCCTGCATCAACCGTATTACAAAATCGACTGTATGCTGAGGAACTGCGATTCCAATATTGTCTCTGCATGAAAACTACTAAAGTTGGAGTTCTGCTTTAATACCACGTGTTCCTCAATTTATTCCTGCTATCCGCAAACGGCGTGCCACCGTTTACTTGGCACTGGCGTCACGAACAATTTCTACCATCACCTGCCTATTCAGAGAGTCAGCCGTACCAGGTTAGTGTATATTGCACTACTACACCCAGAAACACCTATTGCACACAACTTGAGTACGCTGCAATAACAGGGATAGAGTGTCTCTGTATACAGCAGGACCCCTGGCGGTGGAGGACTGACGTACACTGCCTCTGGAGCTTCCGGGCTGCGTATACACCTCAGAGAGATAACAGGGATAGAGTGTCTCTGTATACAGCAGGACCCCTGGTGGTGGAGGACTGACTATCACCGCCTCTGGAGCTTCTGGGCTGCGTATATACACCTCAGAGAATTAACAGGGATAGAGTGTCTCTGTATACAGCAGGACCCCTGGTGGTGGAGGACTGACGTACACTGTCTCTGGAGCTTCCGGGCTGCGTATACACCTCAGAGAGATAACAGGGATAGAGTGTCTCTGTATACAGCAGGACCCCTGGTGGTGGAGGACTGACGTACACTGTCTCTGGAGCTTCCGGGCTGCGTATACACCTCAGAGAGATAACAGGGATAGAGTGTCTCTGTATACAGCAGGACCCCTGGTGGTGGAGGACTGACGTACACTGCCTCTGGAGCTTCCGGGCTGCGTATACACCTCAGAGAGATAACAGGGATAGAGTGTCTCTGTATACAGCAGGACCCCTGGTGGTGGAGGACTGACGTACACTGCCTCTGGAGCTTCCGGGCTGCGTATACACCACAGAGAGATAACAGGGATAGAGTGTCTCTGTATACAGCAGGACCCCTGGTGGTGGAGGACTGACGTACACTGCCTCTGGAGCTTCCGGGCTGCGTATACACCTCAGAGAGATAACAGGGATAGAGTGTCTCTGTATACAGCAGGACCCCTGGCGGTGGAGGACTGACGTACACTGTCTCTGGAGCTTCCGGGCTGCGTATACACCTCAGAGAGATAACAGGGATAGAGTGTCTCTGTATACAGCAGGACCACTGGTGGTGGAGGACTGACGTACACTGCCTCTGGAGCTTCCGGGCTGCGTATACACCATAGAGAGATAACAGGGATAGAGTGTCTCTGTATACAGCAGGACCCCTGGCGGTGGAGGACTGACGTACACTGCCTCTGGAGCTTCCGGGCTGCGTATACACCATAGAGAGATAACAGGGATAGAGTGTCTCTGTATACAGCAGGACCCCTGGCGGTGGAGGACTAAGGTACACTGTGGAGACTGTGTCCAGCCGTCACCTGTAGGGTCAGGTCCATCCTCCTGACCTCTAAATACTGACGGTATACGGCAGTTTACAGCAATACTGAAAATATATATATATATGTGTGTATATACAGCAGTGTACAGTAATACTGACCTCTAGATATATATATATATACAGCAGTGTACAGTAATACTGACCTCTAGATATATATATATACAGCAATGTACAGTAATACTGACTGTAACGGATCACCTGGCACCCCGACCGGGTACCTCCGTTGAATGAATGCTCCTAGTGCTTTCCGAGGACTCCAAGCACTCCACTTGACACCGTACGCACTGCAGACCCCACGAACCGCCGAAGCTTGGTTGAGGTCTCACCGTCTCCTACCCACCCTGGACCTACGACAAGGCTCCAGGCTCCAGTGGGTGGACCTCTCCTAAAGCCAGAGAGCAGGAACAGCCCTTAAAAGAGCTAGTAGTTATAGCCAGGGGAGTATACACGTATAGCAATCCCCACACACATGAGACGAGGCTCTATGTTGAAGGTGAAACAGGAACTGACTGTACTTCACGTACAGCCTCTTTTATTCACAAACCAAAAACATAGTACTGCCCACAGGGGTTTGAAATACAACCAATCAGTAATTAACAACACATACAATGTAACTACAGCAACCAATCGTTCACGCCCCCAGAGGACCAGAATGAAGACTGGGACATAGGACAACATATCCCCACAATGCATCATGGTCTCCTCCCCTCTGTCCCGGAGACAACCTGAGGAGCAATCCAATTATCTCTCAGAACAAAGGGAGATCGCCAATACACATGTAGATACAACAGGACAGACATCACCATTTAAACACACAATGGGACAATGGCACAATAGAAACACACCCAGCATTTTCCTCCCAAGCTGACAAGTTACACTTATTATAGATTGTTACAACTTTGTGAGTTTACATTGGCCATACATATAACTTACATCAATTTAAACAGTATAACTTGGGGACAAACCTATCCAAAATTCACTTGAATAGGTTCAGGGGTTTAAAAGTTAGTATATGGCCCATAATCCTGGGGCAAGAGGCCAGCAGCCAGTCCTCTCCAAAACCCAGTGGCGAGGTCGGTTTCGCCACACATCTCCCCCTCCCAGGGAAGACTAACCAGATACCTGACCTCACGGTCAGTACCTGAGTTAGTCTGGCAGTCCAACCACAACCCAATACTGGACCTGTTGAATCTTGGGGCCTGGCTCTGTTCTGTATGTCCCCAGCTGTTGAGTGGGCATCTGCTACTCCTCGCTTCCTTGTGGTTCTCCAGCTTGGAACTGTAGGTACTTGGTGGGCAGAGGCCGACTGCGCTTTGCCCAGATGCCAGCTCTTCCGCTGGGGTAGCCTGTGGGAAGTCCGGCTCTGGAGAAGAGGATAGGGGAGGGCAGAGGCCGACTGCTCTCTGCCCAGATGCCAGCGCTTCCACTGGGGTAGCCTGTGGAAAGTCAGCCTCTGGAGAAGAGGATAGGGGAGGGCAGAGGCCGACTGCGCTCTGCCCAGATGCCAGCTCTTCCGCTGGGATGTGGTCAGGGAATCCTATCCCCAGGACCTTGTTGCAGATCGGCTGTGGAGAGGAGGAATCGCTTACCTCCTCCTCCTGGCATTCCTGCAGGGTTGGTGGGGGATCTGAACCGGCCGTCCAGCATCCCGGTAGGCCTGGTGCAGAGACCGCGGTCCCATCTGCACCATTGGAGTTAGGGGTGCTGTCCCCCTCCTCCTCCTGGTATCCCTGCGGAGATGGCTGGAGATCTGGAACGACCGTCCAGCATCTCTGTAGGACTGGTATAGAGACCTCGGTCCCATCTCCACCTGCCATCTGTGGGTCCTCCCAGGACCAGTCTGTGAGGTCCCTCAACATTTGCGAGTAAGGACCACCTGCGTCCACACCTGGCAACTCCGGCTGCTGTTGAGGGTCTGGGCCAGCTGCCCAGCATCCCGGTGGAGAGACCTCGGTCCCGTCTCCCCCTGCCTGTTGTGGTTCCTCACAGGACCAGTTTATGAGGAATCCTACCTCTGTAGCTGGTACTGAAGCAGGGGATACTTCAGTCGGGTCTTCCCAGCTGTAGGGTTGTAGGTCTGGGACTGCCACCCAGCTCTCTGGCAGTGTATATTGGGACCGAATTGAGCTGAAGAAGTATTGGTAGTCCTGCTCCAGCTCCCACTCCTTTGTCACTAGAGATGCCAGGTCTTGTCTCACCTCTCTCGCTGTAGCCCAATCATGCATAGCCTCCCTGTAGTCATAGATATCCCAGAACCGGGACCCTCCAGCATCTCCGAACTCCGGTTCTGCGAAGGCCTCAAACAACAGGCCAGGGCCATCAGAATTCTCACCCTCGGGTCTGTCGTGCTCAGCCATCCAGGGGGAGTGCCGAATCACATACCACCAGAGTGCCTGGTAGGCGTCATCTAGCCAAAGCTCCTTCCATACCAGGCTCTCCAGTTCTGTCACCCACTCATTCAGGGGCTTCTCTCCCAGAAGGGGCATTCGCAGGGCCACTCGCATCCGCAACTGCTGTTCCTCACTGGGGAGACACTCGCCCCGCCGCCGCTGGGCATTTTCCAGGGCATCATACCAGACGCCTTTCCAGACTGCATCCCTCCAGTCTGGGTCATCCTCATCCTCGTAGTGGAACGCTGTTTGAAGACTAGCCGATTCCATCCTGCTGTAGCCAGGGGCGCTGTACGGATACTAGCGTTACCCTCAATTTAGTAAATCCACGAACGGTGTCTCCGAGCTGCTTCTCCTCACACTAGGACGCCATCCCACCGCTTGCCACCAATGTAACGGATCACCTGGCACCCCGACCGGGTACCTCCGTTGAATGAATGCTCCTAGTGCTTTCCGAGGACTCCAAGCACTCCACTTGACACCGTACGCACTGCAGACCCCACGAACCGCCGAAGCTTGGTTGAGGTCTCACCGTCTCCTACCCACCCTGGACCTACGACAAGGCTCCAGGCTCCAGTGGGTGGACCTCTCCTAAAGCCAGAGAGCAGGAACAGCCCTTAAAAGAGCTAGTAGTTATAGCCAGGGGAGTATACACGTATAGCAATCCCCACACACATGAGACGAGGCTCTATGTTGAAGGTGAAACAGGAACTCACTGTACTTCACGTACAGCCTCTTTTATTCATAAACCACAAACATAGTACTGCCCACAGGGGTTTGAAATACAACCAATCAGTAATTAACAACACATACAATGTAACTACAGCAACCAATCGTTCACGCCCCAGAGGACCAGAATGAAGACTGGGACATAGGACAACATATCCCCACAATGCATCATGGTCTCCTCCCCTCTGTCTGGAGACAACCTGAGGAGCAATCCAATTATCTCTCAGAACAAAGGGAGACCGCCAATACACATGTGAGGACAACAGAACAGACATCACCATTTAAACACACAATGGGATAATGGCACAATAGAAACACACCCGCATATTCCTCCCAAGCTGACAAGTTACACTTATTATAAATTGTTACAACTTTGTGAGTTTACATTGGCCATACATATAACTTACATTAATTCAAACAGTATAACGTGGGGACAAACCTATCCAAAATTCACTTGAATCGGTTCAGGGGTTTAAAAGTTAGTATATGGCCCATAATCCAGGGGCAAGAGGCCAGCAGCCAGTCCTCTCCAAAACCCAGTGGCGAGGTCGGTTTCGCCACACAGACCTCTCTATATATATATACAGCAGTGTACAGTAATACTGACCTCTCTCTATATATATATATATACAGCAGTGTACAGTAATACTGACCTCTATATATATATATACAGCAGTGTACAGTAATACTGACCTCTAGATATATATACAGCAGTGTACAGTAATACTGACCTCTAGATATATATATATATATATATACAGCAGTGTACAGTAATACTGACCTCTATATATATATATACAGCAGTGTACAGTAATACTGACCTCTATATATATATATATATATATACAGCAGTGTACAGTAATACTGACCTCTAGATATATATATATACAGCAGTGTACAGTAATACTGACCTCTAGATATATATATATACAGCAGTGTACAGTAATACTGACCTCTAGATATATATATATACAGCAGTGTACAGTAATACTGACCTCTAGATATATATATATACAGCAGTGTACAGTAATACTGACCTCTATATATATATATATATACAGCAGTGTACAGTAATACTGACCTCTAGATATATATATATATACAGCAGTGTACAGTAATACTGACCTCTAGATATATATATATACAGCAGTGTACAGTAATACTGACCTCTAGATATATATATATACAGCAGTGTACAGTAATACTGACCTCTAGATATATATATATACAGCAGTGTACAGTAATACTGACCTCTATATATATATATACAGCAGTGTACAGTAATACTGACCTCTATATATATATACAGCAGTGTACAGTAATACTGACCTCTAGATATATATATATACAGCAGTGTACAGTAATACTGACCTCTAGATATATATATATACAGCAGTGTACAGTAATACTGACCTCTATATATATATATACAGCAGTGTACAGTAATACTGACCTCTATATATATATATATACAGCAGTGTACAGTAATACTGACCTCTAGATATATATATATACAGCAGTGTACAGTAATACTGACCTCTAGATATATATATATATACAGCAGTGTACAGTAATACTGACCTCTATATATATATATATATACAGCAGTGTACAGTAATACTGACCTCTATATATATATATATACAGCAGTGTACAGTAATACTGACCTCTAGATATATATATATACAGCAGTGTACAGTAATACTGACCTCTAGATATATATATATACAGCAGTGTACAGTAATACTGACCTCTATATATATATATATACAGCAGTGTACAGTAATACTGACCTCTATATATATATATATACAGCAGTGTACAGTAATACTGACCTCTAGATATATATATATATACAGCAGTGTACAGTAATACTGACCTCTATATATATATATATACAGCAGTGTACAGTAATACTGACCTCTATATATATATATATACAGCAGTGTACAGTAATACTGACCTCTATATATATATATATACAGCAGTGTACAGTAATACTGACCTCTATATATATATATACAGCAGTGTACAGTAATACTGACCTCTAGATATATATATATACAGCAGTGTACAGTAATACTGACCTCTATATATATATATATATACAGCAGTGTACAGTAATACTGACCTCTATATATATATATATATACAGCAGTGTACAGTAATACTGACCTCTAGATATATATATATACAGCAGTGTACAGTAATACTGACCTCTAGATATATATATACAGCAGTGTACAGTAATACTGACCTCTAGATATATATATACAGCAGTGTACAGTAATACTGACCTCTAGATATATATATATACAGCAGTGTACAGTAATACTGACCTCTATATATATATATATACAGCAGTGTACAGTAATACTGACCTCTAGATATATATATATACAGCAGTGTACAGTAATACTGACCTCTAGATATATATATATACAGCAGTGTACAGTAATACTGACCTCTAGATATATATATATACAGCAGTGTACAGTAATACTGACCTCTAGATATATATATATACAGCAGTGTACAGTAATACTGACCTCTAGATATATATATATACAGCAGTGTACAGTAATACTGACCTCTCTATATATATATACAGCAGTGTACAGTAATACTGACCTCTATATATATATATATACAGCAGTGTACAGTAATACTGACCTCTAGATATATATATATACAGCAGTGTACAGTAATACTGACCTCTATATATATATATATACAGCAGTGTACAGTAATACTGACCTCTATATATATATATACAGCAGTGTACAGTAATACTGACCTCTATATATATATATATACAGCAGTGTACAGTAATACTGACCTCTATATATATATATATATACAGCAGTGTACAGTAATACTGACCTCTAGATATATATATATACAGCAGTGTACAGTAATACTGACCTCTAGATATATATATATACAGCAGTGTACAGTAATACTGACCTCTATATATATATATACAGCAGTGTACAGTAATACTGACCTCTATATATATATATACAGCAGTGTACAGTAATACTGACCTCTATATATATATATATACAGCAGTGTACAGTAATACTGACCTCTATATATATATATATACAGCAGTGTACAGTAATACTGACCTCTAGATATATATATATACAGCAGTGTACAGTAATACTGACCTCTATATATATATATATACAGCAGTGTACAGTAATACTGACCTCTATATATATATATACAGCAGTGTACAGTAATACTGACCTCTAGATATATATATATACAGCAGTGTACAGTAATACTGACCTCTAGATATATATATATACAGCAGTGTACAGTAATACTGACCTCTATATATATATATACAGCAGTGTACAGTAATACTGACCTCTATATATATATATATACAGCAGTGTACAGTAATACTGACCTCTAGATATATATATATACAGCAGTGTACAGTAATACTGACCTCTAGATAAATATATATATACAGCAGTGTACAGTAATACTGACCTCTATATATATATATATACAGCAGTGTACAGTAATACTGACCTCTAGATATATATATATATACAGCAGTGTACAGTAATACTGACCTCTAGATATATATATATACAGCAGTGTACAGTAATACTGACCTCTAGATATATATATATACAGCAGTGTACAGTAATACTGACCTCTAGATATATATATACAGCAGTGTACAGTAATACTGACCTCTATATATATATATACAGCAGTGTACAGTAATACTGACCTCTAGATATATATATATATATATACAGCAGTGTACAGTAATACTGACCTCTATATATATATATATACAGCAGTGTACAGTAATACTGACCCTCTAGATATATATATATACAGCAGTGTACAGTAATACTGACCTCTATATATATATATACAGCAGTGTACAGTAATACTGACCTCTATATATATATATATACAGCAGTGTACAGTAATACTGACCTCTAGATATATATATATACAGCAGTGTACAGTAATACTGACCTCTAGATATATATATATACAGCAGTGTACAGTAATACTGACCTCTAGATATATATATATACAGCAGTGTACAGTAATACTGACCTCTATATATATATATACAGCAGTGTACAGTAATACTGACCTCTATATATATATATACAGCAGTGTACAGTAATACTGACCTCTATATATATATATACAGCAGTGTACAGTAATACTGACCTCTAGATAAATATATATATACAGCAGTGTACAGTAATACTGACCTCTAGATATATATATACAGCAGTGTACAGTAATACTGACCTCTATATATATATATACAGCAGTGTACAGTAATACTGACCTCTATATATATATATACAGCAGTGTACAGTAATACTGACCTCTATATATATATATACAGCAGTGTACAGTAATACTGACCTCTATATATATATATATACAGCAGTGTACAGTAATACTGACCTCTATATATATATATACAGCAGTGTACAGTAATACTGACCTCTATATATATATATATACAGCAGTGTACAGTAATACTGACCTCTATATATATATATACAGCAGTGTACAGTAATACTGACCTCTATATATATATATATACAGCAGTGTACAGTAATACTGACCTCTAGATATATATATATACAGCAGTGTACAGTAATACTGACCTCTATATATATATATATACAGCAGTGTACAGTAATACTGACCTCTATATATATATATACAGCAGTGTACAGTAATACTGACCTCTATATATATATATATACAGCAGTGTACAGTAATACTGACCTCTAGATATATATATATACAGCAGTGTACAGTAATACTGACCTCTATATATATATATATACAGCAGTGTACAGTAATACTGACCTCTAGATATATATATACAGCAGTGTACAGTAATACTGACCTCTAGATATATATATATACAGCAGTGTACAGTAATACTGACCTCTATATATATATATATACAGCAGTGTACAGTAATACTGACCTCTAGATATATATATATACAGCAGTGTACAGTAATACTGACCTCTAGATATATATATATACAGCAGTGTACAGTAATACTGACCTCTATATATATATATACAGCAGTGTACAGTAATACTGACCTCTATATATATATATATACAGCAGTGTACAGTAATACTGACCTCTAGATATATATATATACAGCAGTGTACAGTAATACTGACCTCTAGATATATATATATACAGCAGTGTACAGTAATACTGACCTCTAGATATATATATACAGCAGTGTACAGTAATACTGACCTCTATATATATATATACAGCAGTGTACAGTAATACTGACCTCTATATATATATATATACAGCAGTGTACAGTAATACTGACCTCTATATATATATATATATACAGCAGTGTACAGTAATACTGACCTCTAGATATATATATATACAGCAGTGTACAGTAATACTGACCTCTATATATATATATACAGCAGTGTACAGTAATACTGACCTCTAGATATATATATATACAGCAGTGTACAGTAATACTGACCTCTAGATATATATATATACAGCAGTGTACAGTAATACTGACCTCTATATATATATATATACAGCAGTGTACAGTAATACTGACCTCTAGATATATATATATACAGCAGTGTACAGTAATACTGACCTCTAGATATATATATATACAGCAGTGTACAGTAATACTGACCTCTATATATATATATACAGCAGTGTACAGTAATACTGACCTCTAGATATATATATATACAGCAGTGTACAGTAATACTGACCTCTATATATATATATATACAGCAGTGTACAGTAATACTGACCTCTATATATATATATATACAGCAGTGTACAGTAATACTGACCTCTATATATATATATATACAGCAGTGTACAGTAATACTGACCTCTCTATATATATATATACAGCAGTGTACAGTAATACTGACCTCTAGATATATATATACAGCAGTGTACAGTAATACTGACCTCTATATATATATATATACAGCAGTGTACAGTAATACTGACCTCTAGATATATATATATACAGCAGTGTACAGTAATACTGACCTCTAGATATATATATATACAGCAGTGTACAGTAATACTGACCTCTATATATATATATATACAGCAGTGTACAGTAATACTGACCTCTATATATATATATATACAGCAGTGTACAGTAATACTGACCTCTATATATATATATATACAGCAGTGTACAGTAATACTGACCTCTATATATATATATATACAGCAGTGTACAGTAATACTGACCTCTAGATATATATATATACAGCAGTGTACAGTAATACTGACCTCTAGATATATATATACAGCAGTGTACAGTAATACTGACCTCTATATATATATATATACAGCAGTGTACAGTAATACTGACCTCTAGATATATATATACAGCAGTGTACAGTAATACTGACCTCTAGATATATATATATACAGCAGTGTACAGTAATACTGACCTCTATATATATATATATACAGCAGTGTACAGTAATACTGACCTCTATATATATATATATACAGCAGTGTACAGTAATACTGACCTCTATATATATATATATACAGCAGTGTACAGTAATACTGACCTCTATATATATATATATACAGCAGTGTACAGTAATACTGACCTCTAGATATATATATATATACAGCAGTGTACAGTAATACTGACCTCTATATATATATATACAGCAGTGTACAGTAATACTGACCTCTATATATATATATACAGCAGTGTACAGTAATACTGACCTCTAGATATATATATATACAGCAGTGTACAGTAATACTGACCTCTATATATATATATATACAGCAGTGTACAGTAATACTGACCTCTATATATATATATATATAGCAGTGTACAGTATACTGACCTCTAGATATATATATATACAGCAGTGTACAGTAATACTGACCTCTATATATATATATATACAGCAGTGTACAGTAATACTGACCTCTATATATATATATACAGCAGTGTACAGTAATACTGACCTCTAGATATATATATATACAGCAGTGTACAGTAATACTGACCTCTATATATATATATATACAGCAGTGTACAGTAATACTGACCTCTATATATATATATATACAGCAGTGTACAGTAATACTGACCTCTAGATATATATATATACAGCAGTGTACAGTAATACTGACCTCTAGATATATATATATACAGCAGTGTACAGTAATACTGACCTCTAGATATATATATATACAGCAGTGTACAGTAATACTGACCTCTATATATATATATATACAGCAGTGTACAGTAATACTGACCTCTAGATATATATATATACAGCAGTGTACAGTAATACTGACCTCTAGATATATATATATATACAGCAGTGTACAGTAATACTGACCTCTAGATATATATATATACAGCAGTGTACAGTAATACTGACCTCTATATATATATATATACAGCAGTGTACAGTAATACTGACCTCTATATATATATATATATACAGCAGTGTACAGTAATACTGACCTCTAGATATATATATACAGCAGTGTACAGTAATACTAACCTCTAGATATATATATACACAGCAGTGTACAGTAATACTGACCTCTAGATATATATATATACAGCAGTGTACAGTAATACTGACCTCTATATATATATATACAGCAGTGTACAGTAATACTGACCTCTATATATATATATATACAGCAGTGTACAGTAATACTGACCTCTATATATATATATATACAGCAGTGTACAGTAATACTGACCTCTATATATATATATATACAGCAGTGTACAGTAATACTGACCTCTAGATATATATATATACAGCAGTGTACAGTAATACTGACCTCTATATATATATATATACAGCAGTGTACAGTAATACTGACCTCTAGATATATATATATACAGCAGTGTACAGTAATACTGACCTCTAGATATATATATATACAGCAGTGTACAGTAATACTGACCTCTATATATATATATATACAGCAGTGTACAGTAATACTGACCTCTAGATATATATATATACAGCAGTGTACAGTAATACTGACCTCTAGATATATATATACAGCAGTGTACAGTAATACTGACCTCTATATATATATATACAGCAGTGTACAGTAATACTGACCTCTATATATATATATATACAGCAGTGTACAGTAATACTGACCTCTAGATATATATATACAGCAGTGTACAGTAATACTGACCTCTATATATATATATACAGCAGTGTACAGTAATACTGACCTCTAGATATATATATACAGCAGTGTACAGTAATACTGACCTCTATATATATATATATATACAGCAGTGTACAGTAATACTGACCTCTAGATATATATATATACAGCAGTGTACAGTAATACTGACCTCTAGATATATATATATACAGCAGTGTACAGTAATACTGACCTCTAGATATATATATATACAGCAGTGTACAGTAATACTGACCTCTAGATATATATATATACAGCAGTGTACAGTAATACTGACCTCTAGATATATATATATACAGCAGTGTACAGTAATACTGACCTCTAGATATATATATATACAGCAGTGTACAGTAATACTGACCTCTAGATATATATATATACAGCAGTGTACAGTAATACTGACCTCTATATATATATATATACAGCAGTGTACAGTAATACTGACCTCTATATATATATATACAGCAGTGTACAGTAATACTGACCTCTAGATATATATATATACAGCAGTGTACAGTAATACTGACCTCTATATATATATATATACAGCAGTGTACAGTAATACTGACCTCTATATATATATATACAGCAGTGTACAGTAATACTGACCTCTATATATATATATACAGCAGTGTACAGTAATACTGACCTCTATATATATATATATACAGCAGTGTACAGTAATACTGACCTCTATATATATATATATATACAGCAGTGTACAGTAATACTGACCTCTATATATATATATATACAGCAGTGTACAGTAATACTGACCTCTATATATATATATATACAGCAGTGTACAGTAATACTGACCTCTATATATATATATATACAGCAGTGTACAGTAATACTGACCTCTAGATATATATATATACAGCAGTGTACAGTAATACTGACCTCTATATATATATATACAGCAGTGTACAGTAATACTGACCTCTAGATATATATATATACAGCAGTGTACAGTAATACTGACCTCTATATATATATATATACAGCAGTGTACAGTAATACTGACCTCTATATATATATATACAGCAGTGTACAGTAATACTGACCTCTATATATATATATACAGCAGTGTACAGTAATACTGACCTCTATATATATATATACAGCAGTGTACAGTAATACTGACCTCTATATATATATATATACAGCAGTGTACAGTAATACTGACCTCTAGATATATATATATACAGCAGTGTACAGTAATACTGACCTCTATATATATATATACAGCAGTGTACAGTAATACTGACCTCTAGATATATATATATACAGCAGTGTACAGTAATACTGACCTCTATATATATATATATACAGCAGTGTACAGTAATACTGACCTCTAGATATATATATATACAGCAGTGTACAGTAATACTGACCTCTATATATATATATATACAGCAGTGTACAGTAATACTGACCTCTATATATATATATATACAGCAGTGTACAGTAATACTGACCTCTATATATATATATATACAGCAGTGTACAGTAATACTGACCTCTAGATATATATATACAGCAGTGTACAGTAATACTGACCTCTATATATATATATATATATACAGCAGTGTACAGTAC
>NW_024400069.1:0-53825 GCF_905171765.1 Bufo bufo
GGGTGGTTTGGGTGTCCCGGACTTATATAGCTACTACCTGGCCAGCTATTGGATCAGGCTATGGAATGGTGGGCCCCAAAAATGCCTCACGGATGGCTTAGCATTGAGGAAAACTATGTCAGAAGGAGATCCTTAAAGTCAATTTTGGCAGCTTACTTGTTAAAACCCTTCGTGTTCTCTCTGCCCTTAAGTACGATGCAAGCTACCATATTTGCATGGACCCATGTTTTTAAACCTAAAACGCCCTTTCCCTTGGAGAAAAAACATCTCCCCATCTCGGCTATTGAATATCATATCCCTACACTTCAAGTCACTAGTTGGCTTAATTGTGGAATTGATTCACTGGGGGACCTTTTTGACCGCTCCACTTTGAAAGCGTTTGAGACACTACACTCCACTTATTTGATCCCAAATTCCCTCTTTTACCAGTATTTACAATTGCGGCATTTCCTCTCCTCCCTCACAGGTGGTGGGGAGGGAGATGAGTGCAAGACACTAGCTAAATTGTTGGAGGGGGGAACTACCTCTCATTCCAGCCTTTCATTCTGGTACGTGTTCTTTCTGTCCTCAGGCAAACAGTGCAAACAACCTTTTATGATTAAATGGGAGGCTGAAATGGGGAAAGAATTCTCACTGAGAGACTGGTCGGATGCTATGAACTGGTCCATGAAGTGCTCGAAAGTGCATTAACCATACTGAGCGAACAGGGAAAGACCAACTACGTTGGTACCTCACACCGGATAGGTTGGCCCATTCTACCCCTGGATACTCTCCGTTGTGCTGGCGGGGATGTGGTCAGATAGGTTCCCCATTCCACATGTGGTGGACATGCCCCAATCTCACTGAACTATGGGGCTTAGTCTCTAAGGTTTTAGCAGAGATATTAGGGATTAAAGACATATTAACTCCTGAGCTGGCAGTTCTGGGTATAGGACTAGGGAACATACCTATTGAATTTAGAGGAGTAGTAGCGCATGTCTTGTTTGCTGCGAAGAAAATAATCGCTCGCCAGTGGAAGGATGCTAGGTCTCCATTAATTAATGATGTTATCAAAGTAGTGAATTTTCATATGCTTTGTGAGTTCACATTTGCCTCGTCGGTAAAGGAAAGGATAGCGGCACACAATAGGTGGTTGTGTTGGTTGTCCAGCCCATTTGCAGATACTCTGCCTCACTACCTTCTTTAATCACGCTCTATGTATGTACTCATGATCATGCTCCCTGGGGCGTGGACATCTGGGATCTGTCCCTTCTTTTTCAATGCAAGAATATGACTGTCTGATAATGTACGTTATTGAGATGTTCTTTGAACACAATGTTATATGCAGCACCACTAATGCGAGGAGAGGTTATTGTCTCTAATACTGTTATTATACATGGCTAGTGCAGTTCCATACTGTCTGAATGTCATATTATTAGTACTCATATGTGGAACCCCCTTTTTTTATTTGTCCCTGTTTCTGTCTGGATATGATTATTTATGTACTTTTTTCTTTCTGTAACTCGTCACTGTGGGTATTGGAAAATTATCTTCAATAAAAATTTTATTGAGTAAAAAAAAAAAAAAACCGACCCCCCTCTAATCATGTGCCAATAAGATCCCCAATGTTAATAAGACCTCATATCACACCTCAGTTCAGACCCCAATATGAATGACCCCCAATCAGACCTCAGATAAGAGCCCCATGCCTCATAGCAGCCCCCCCCCAGCGCCTCTCATCAGCCAATAATACCATACCCCCCCAATCATGTGCCAGTAATACCAGACCCCCCAATCATGTGCCACTAATACCAGACCCTCATTTATGTGCCAGTAATACCAACCCCCCCATCATGTGCCAGTTAATAAAAATCATATGGAGTCCCAATCAGTGCCAAGTAATACCAGTGCCAGTAATACCAGCCCCCCAATCATGTGCCAGTATACCAATAATCAAGTATAGTACCAGACCCCCCCAATCATGTGCCAGTAATACCAGACCCCCCAATCATGTGCCAGTAATACCAGACCCCCCCTCATGTGCCAGTAGTAATACCAGACCCCCCCCCCAATCATGTGCCAGTAATTCCAGGCCCCCCCCCCCAAATTCCCCAATCATGTGCCAGTATAATACCAGACCCCCCCAATCATGTGCCAGACTGCCAGTTAAAAAAATAAATAATTAACACTTATACTTACCTCTTTGGAGCGATGCGATGCAGGCCTCTTCTGGCCTGTGTCCCGACTCCAGCGCTGTACGGCTCAGGCGGCGTGATGACTTCATCGCGCCGCCTACGCCGGCCTCTGATAGGCTGCCGGCTAGTAGTGCCGGCAGCCTATCAGAGGAACAGGAAAGGGACACACTTCCCTGCCCTGCTCCTCCGCACAGCCTTCTGTTTGTATCGCTGTCCTGAGGACGGCGATGCAAAACAGATCACTATGGAGATGAGCGCTTCGCTTCCACAATGGAAGAGCTCATCTCAGTTCCTGCCCCGCCGCCGCACAGTGCCTGCCCGCCACCGCCGCACAGTGCCTGCCCGCCGCCGCCGCACACACACTGCCGCTGGCCTGGGAGGGATTTGATCAAACCTGTCATAGAAACATAGACATAGAACATAGAATGTGTCGGCAGATAAGAACCATTTGGCCATCTAGTCTGCCCAATATACTGAATATAGGATAGCCCCCGGCCCTATCTTATATGAAGGATGGCCTTATGCCTATCCATGCATGCTTAAACCCCTTCACTGTATTTGCAGCTACCACTTCTGCAGGAAGGCTATTCCATGCATCCACTACTCTCTCAGTAAAGTAATACTTCCTTATATTACTTTTAAACCTTTGCCCCTCTAATTTAAAACTGTGTCCTCTTGTGGTAGTTTTTCTTCTTTTAAATATGCTCTCTTCCTTTACCGAGTTGATTCCCTTTATGTATTTAAAAGTTTCTATCATATCCCCTCTGTCTCTTCTTTCTTCCAAGCTATACATATTAAGGTCCTTTAACCTTTCCTGGTAAGTTTTATCCTGCAATCCATGTACTAGTTTAGTAGCTCTTCTCTGAAACTCTCTCTAGAGTATCTATATCCTTCTGGAGATATGGCCTCCAGTACTGCGCACAATACTCCAAGTGAGGTCTCACCAGTGTTCTGTACAGCGGCATAAGCACTTCACTCTTTCTACTGCTTATACCTCTCCCTATACATCCGCATTATTTCCTGGGGGGGGATCCGTCCCCCCCGCTTTCTACGCCCATGCCGGCAGATGTTCGTCCATCACTACGGATAACACCGCCATACCATGACGGGATAAAAGGGTATAAGGGCACAGTACAGGGAATGACTAAGGGCACTGCACAGAGTGTGGTAAGAGGGCACAATGCAGGGTATAAGGGGGCACAATCAAATCTCTGTGACATTAGAAGGTCCTTATGGTAAATGCGGTTCATACGCCACCATAAAGAGAGGCAGAGGAGTGAGACAGGGGGTGTGATTATGTGGCTAGAGATAAAACATGTAACTGTCGGCCAGTACAGGCCCCAAAAATTAGCCAATAGGCATTAACCTGACAGCAAAGAACTTTGGATTCTGTGGCTGGAGGTACATTAAGAGGTCACAGAATAAATATGTAACTGTCGGCCAGTACAGGCCCCAAAAATTAGGCATTCACCTGACATAAAAGGCCTTTTATGCCACTGTATAAATAAGGCAATGACCATTCTTTGTTCTGTGTGGTGGTGGATATGTGTAGGCTGGAATGAGGAAATTCAATTACACGTGGTCATCACAGGTGTTGAATTCCTATGAGATCCATGCCTCAGCAACAGCAGAATGTAGCATCTCTCACAGTAAGGCCTGGAAATGCTGCATTCTGACAGCCCTCTGTGATGCTCTAGTAACATGTTCACCATTTTGTGTTTGTAACCGGGGTTCTAAGTACATTGCCACCAGTACAGGTCCTTGACCTTTATGCTTTTTATATGGGAGTCCCTCTTCAAACACTGGAGCATGAAGGCACCCATTTGCACTAAATTGGGAGCTCTGGCTCATCGCCCATGAGAATGTCATCCTCGGTCTCCTCCCCCCAGCCACGGACAAGGGATCCCCGAAAAGTTTAAAAGCCTGCTCTTCTTGCTCCTCCTCCTCCACCCAGCCCCCATCCTCCTCTGGCTCCTCTTCAGACTCCTGCTGACTTGTCTCAGATGGAGTAGCCTCCCCCCTAAGAATTCATTTCACATTGTGACTTACTCATCTTCCAGTTCCTGCTCCTCGACGGCTTGATCAATGACACTATGCAATGTACGCTCCAGAAAGAAGGAGTAAAGTACGATCTCACTGATCGCTGCGACTGACCAGTTTAGTGATCTCATAAAATGGCCGCAGAAGTCTGCATGCATCGCCCATGAGCAGCCACTTGTGCGGTGAAAAGAAACCAAGCTCCCCAGAAACTTTCCTGCCGCAGAGTTCATACAGGTAGTCCTTAACGGCACGTTTCTGCTGGAGCAGCCTATAAAGCATATACAAGGTGGAGTTCCAGCACGTAGGGCAGTCACAAATCAGACGTCTGACGGGCAAGTGGTGTTGCCGCAGAACGTCAGCAAGGTGAGCCATTGCTGTGTAAGATCTTCTAAAACGGCCAGAGATTTTCTGGCCTGCCGCAAAACGTCCTGGACCCCGGGGTATTTGGCAACGAATCGCTGCACGACTAAGTTCAGGACGTGTGCCATGTATGGCACATGTGTCATTTTGCCCTGTTTCAGCATGCTCGGCAAATTGGCACTGTTGTCGCATACCACTTTACCAACTGTGAAATTGAGCGGGGTTAGCCACTGATCGACTGTGACCGCAGAGCTCCAGATACATTTGAAGTCTGCTTTTTTGCCTCCTGTGCACTGCGAGTTCTGCCTGCTTCTCCTCCCTATTTGCTGCTCAGTCTCTCCCTCTGAACCCCCCTCCTCTTCCTCTCTGTGGGCACCCACGTGACCTCCTTCGACACGTCATCATCGTCACCTTCACCACCACTGACATTAGAGATCTCGGAGTAGGCAGCAACAAGAGGGGAACAACACCCTTGGGATGATCTGGGTACTGTCGTCAGACCGCTGGGTGATGTCTGTTGCTACCTCCTCTTCCTCATCCGATGCCAAGAATGGCTGCGCTTCGGTAAGGTCTGTGAATGGATGGGAAAATAATTCCTCTGACTCGAGTGGAGGGACTATGGTGGTGGTGATGTCTTTGTGGTGGCACACAGCAGAGAGTGAGGAGGGTGCAGATACAGAGGATGAGGAGTGTGCAAAAGTGGAAGGCTGAGTGAGCCACTCAACCAACTCTGGTGCGCCCTTTGAAGTTATCGCACGTAACTTCTCCAACTTCCCACTTAGGCTCCGGCCTTGTGCACCTGCCTGACCCCTACCATCCCTGCTGAAACATCTGCCTCTTCCTGTGCCTAAATGACCCTCTGCCTATTTCCGTAGAGAAGAACAGTATTTGTGGAAAAAAGTACATCGCAGCCCTCAATCAGTATTTGTTAGAAAAAGGTATATAGCAATAGCACCCCTTAATCAGTATTTTGTGGAAGCAGGTATATTGCACCCCACAATCAGTTTTTGTGGAAGAAGGTATATAGTAATAGCACCCCTCAATCAGTATTTTGTGGTAGAAGGTATATACTGTAGAACCCCTCAATCAGTATTTGTCTGAAACAGGTATATAGCACCCCTCAATCAGGATTTAGTGGAACCAGGTGTATCGCAGTCCTCAATCAGTATTTGGTGAAAGGTATATGACAATAGCACCCCTCATTAATTATATTGTGGAAGAAGGTATATTGCACCCCTCAATCAGTATTTGGAGGAAGCGTATATAGCACCACTCAATCAGTATTTGGCGGAAACAATTATATGGAACCCCTCAATCAGTATTTTGTGGAACCAAGTGTATCGCAGCCCTCATCCAGTATTTGGTGGAAGAAGGTATATAGCAATAGCACCCTCTAAGTATTTTGTGGAAGAAGGTATATGGCACCCCTCAATTAGTATTTGGCGGAAACAGGAATATAGCATCCCTCAATCAGGATTTGGCGGAAACAGGAATATAGCACCCCTCAATAAGTATTTTGTGGAACTAGGTGTATCTCAGCACTCAATCTATATTTGGTAGAAGGTATATAGCAATAGCACCCCTCAATTAGTATTTTGTGGAAGAATTATATAGCACCCATCAATCAGAATTTGGTGGAAGAAGGTATATAGCACCCCTCAATCAGTATTTGGCAGAAACTGGTATATAGCACCCCTCAATCAGTATATTGTGGAAGAAGTTATATCGCAGCCTTCAAGCAGTTTTTTGGGGGGCAACAGGTATATCACACCCGTTGCAATTAGTTACTCCAATAGCGTTTGTCCCTCTATCTAGCTGTGGTATCGCAGCAGAACTGGGGCACACAACTGCTGCACAATACAAATACACTATAATAAAATTTCTATGTTAGAAAGTATATTATAAGTATACCACACCCATCTACAGCCCACTATAACAGTCCTAAAAAGGACTTGTGGCCCTATTAGCTAGCGTTTGGTGTCCCTAACTGTCCCTGCTCCAAAATGCAAACTCTCCCTACACTGGCAAAACACAAAATGGCTGCCAGATCGGGTTCTGTTATAGGGTTGGGGGTGTGTCCATGTGCTCAAACGTCTCAATTGGCTGTTCTGTTCCACCTGATGGATGTGTCATGGGTCAAAGTTCAGCGCTATGCAAAAAAATATGTCACGTGCGAATATCGCCATATGTTTGTATATTCGGCGAATCGTGAATGAGCAAAGTTTGCCGCGAAACGACCGCCGGGTGAATCGCAAGGTCATCTCTAGTACACAAGCCTAAATGGCAATATTTCCAGGGCCAGTAATTTGGAAATTTGCGCATTTAGTGTTATGGCCTGTGGGTGGGTGGCTGGGTATTTGCGATTGCATTCAAATGCCTGGGGTAAGGACATTTGTACGCTGCGCTCGGACACGGAAATGGATGTGGTCGCTGATGGTGCTTGCAAAGGTCCAGGTGCAGGGCGCGAGGCATCCAGGCCTGCGCCTTCGACAGAGGATTGGCAAGCACGTAACACAGGGGAAAATGAGGCAGTGGTGTGACCCGCAGACACAGATTGCAGATCATGCTGGTGGTGGTGAGGTTGCTAGTGTTCACGCCCCTGCTCATTTTTGTATGGCACAGGTTGCAAATTACAATTCTTTTGTCGTACGCACTTTCCTCAAAAAAGCGCAAGACTGCGGAACTCCTACCCCTTGGCAAGGAAGATTTCCACAAGGGTATGCTCTGGGGAACAGTTGCGGGCCTGTTTGGTGTGGCCCTCCTTCTCCTTTTTGCCACCCTACTGCCTCTTCCAGCCTGTTGCGGTGCTGCGGATCCCTCCCCCTCTGTACTGGTGTCCTCACTCAGCTTTCAACCTTCCCAGGTTGGGTTAGTGACTTCATCGTCCACTGCCTCCTCTTCTCATGTCCCTCTTCAAGCGGGCTTGTCTAGAGGCCCAAATGAAGGAATGGCGCTGAAAAGAGCTCCTCGGAAAATCTGAGTGTGGGATCACTTGTTTGGCAAGACTTTTCATCGTGGGAGGAAGGAGGATCAGGGTGAGGATTTTGTTGACAAGACTCTTGGCTACTGAGACTGGACTTGGTGGAAGACAGGGTGGTGCTTAACCAACTGGAAGCATTATCTGCTGAAATCCAATCGACCACCTGGTCGCACTGGTCTGACTTCGAGACCGTTGTCCTGTGCCGCCCTGAAAACTGGGACATGAAGCTAGGTATCGTGGATGATTGTTTTTCTTGTGCTCTGGCAGCAGGCACAGTTTTACAGCGCCCAGGGCCACGGCCTCTGCGTGCACCATCAGCATCATGGCCACTTCCCTGTCCCTTACTGCTCGCCCTTCTCATATTAAATGTTATATATGCTAGAAAGTATGTCACACGTACAGTAGCACAGGATTTGTAAGTGTATGCGCAAAAAAATTAAGAAAGGTATTTGGGATGTGGAAACGTCACACAGGAGATATAACGCAGATAATGTCGCTGATGTCAGCAGCGGTTAATAAAAAATTACAGGGAATGTCACAGGTATTTGGGATGTGGAAACGTTACACAGGAGATGTACTCCAGGTAATGTCACTTTCCGCAGCGGACACTGTGTACGGAAAAAGTACACTGGATGTCACTGATATTTTTTGCATATGCACACATTACGCAGGAGATGTAGTGCAGCTAATGTCACTGTCCTAGATGGATCCATACAATATAGGTAAGTGAGGTAGGTGTGCCAGATTTATAAAAAATATACAAAATATATTAAAAGCATATAAATGCATATAAATTAAAAGCTTATAAATTATCTAGTCACTTATCACCAATATCCCCTATAGTTAACAATACCAATAGGAAAAAGGATACAACCATATAAATAGGAACATAAAATAGGCGTAAGTAGTGAATGGTCTATATACCACTAATGAAATTCAGCATAAAGTTCAATATAGTGGCTGCTAGAATACTTGTATATTTATATATTTATAAAAATAAATGACTCATTTGGTTAATAGTCATTTGATGTGGTACCAGCTGGTCTAAAGTCCACCATACATGTAGTATGAAAACACTCGTGGAGCACTAATGTCCAATTAAGAGGAGAGAGAGGGGAAGTAGTATTCAGCAGTTAATTTCACTTATCCTGTGGTATCTCAAAGATTGGCTATTACACCATTATACCACCTGTTGTATCATATAACTCTAGAGATAATCGGGTACTTTACCACTCCTGTGGCCCGTCCGCTCTGTTTGATAGTTGGCTGCGGAATTTGTGTGTCCCATGTGGCGCCCCACGTGTTCTTGGCGTTCTACGTGGTGTCCCATGTGATGCCGGGATGGATCGCTATTCGTTCCACGGATGCAGGCTTATCAGAAAATACAAGAATACGGCTACTTAATTGTTGTACGCTGGTATGGTGAACATAGTAAACAAACAGTGACAAAAGCAGATCTGCAGATATCATCCTACGTTTGGGTACTATGATAATTTCTGGAACGCATACGAACATCGATACGGCATTACAGTGAAGGGCAGTGCTTACCTGCACGTTCATTGGCTGCGTAGAAGCCAACAAACGTGCGGGGAGGAGACTCAAGCATTGCGCTCGAGCACATGAGGTATTCAGCCAAATACCGCCATGTGCCGAGCATAGAGATGCTGGAGCCGAACTGGAGTTCGGCCGAGCTTGATCGATCAACACTATCTATGATGTAAAGTGTGCTTCTCTCAACTCTAACTGTTGAGCAGAATAAAGCTAATCTGTCATTTATCCCACATGGTGTTCGCCACAATAACAAAACCCAAAATGCATTGGTAGAGTTGCGGCCTTTTCTTTATCCTGCTTCCCAAAAAGCTAATAAAAAGGGATCAAAATGTGTATGTACCCCAAAATAGAACCAATGATAAAACTCTGAGAGATAAATAAAATGTATTGTCAGAAAATGGTTTCAATAGCAACATGGCACCCAGAAACCATTCCACCAAACTTTTATTCTGATCCCTGGACCAAAACAGCAATTTACAACTACATATGGGGTGTTGTCCTGTTCAGGAAAAAAGGCTTAACAAAATTTTATTTATTTTTTCTCCCATTATCTCTTGTGAAAATGAAAAATGGGGAGCTTATGCAACATTTTAAAGGCAAGTGTTTCTGAATTATATTAACGCCTGTAGGGTCAAAGTGGTTAGTACAACCCTCAATAAATTCCTTAAGGGGTGTAGTTTCCAAAATGGGGTCACTTTTACATAGTAACATAGTAACTTAGTTTATAAGGCTGAAAAAAGACATCTGTCCATCCAGTTCGGCCCGTTATCCTGCAAGTTGATCCAGAGGCAAATTTCCCCACTTAAGGGGAAAAAAATTCCTTCCCGACTCCAATCAGGCAATCAGAATATCTTCCGGGATCAACGAACCCTCTCTAGAAGCTATAACCTGTAATATTATTACACTCCAGAGATACATCCAGGCCCCTCTTGTACTCTTTTAGTGAACTCACCATCAGCATCTCCTCAGGCAGAGAGTTCCATAGTCTCACTGCTCTTACCGTAAAGAATCCTCTTCTATGTTTGTGTACAAACCTTCTTTCCTCCAGACGCAGAGGATGTCCCCTAGTCACAGTCCTGGGATAAATAGATGATGGGATAGATCTCTGTACTGACCCCTGATATATTTATACATAGTTATTAGATCTCCCCTCAGTCGTCTTTTTTTCTAAAGTGAATAACCCTAATTTTGATAATCTTTCAGGGTACTGTAGTCCCCCATTACAATTATTACTTTAGTTGCCCTCCTCTGAACCCTCTCCAGCTCTGCTATGTCTGCCTTGTTCACAGGAGTCCAGAATTGTACACAGTACTCTGAGTGGTCTGAATAGTGATTTGTAAAGTGGCAGGACTATGTTCTCATCACGGGCATCTATGCCCATTTTGATACAACCCATTACCTTATAGGCCTTGGCAGCAGCTGCCTGACACTGCTTTCTACAGCTTAGTTTGCTGTTCACTAAAATTCCTAAGTCCTTTTCCATGTCAGCGTTACCCAGCGTTTTACTATTTACAATGCATGGGTGACTTGGATTATTCCTTCCCATGTGCATAACCTTACATTTGTCAGTGTTTAACCTCATCTGCCATCTCTGCCCAAGCCTCCAATCTATCCAGATTCCTCTGTAGCAGTATACTGTCCTCTTCCATGTTAATTACTTTACACAGTTTAGTTTCATCTGCAAAAATTTATATTTTACTGTGCAAGCCTTCTACAAGATCATTAATAAATATATTGAAGAGAATAGGGCCCAATACTGACCCCTGAGGTACTCCACTAGTGACAGTGACCCAATCTGAGTGTGTACCATTTATAACCACCCTCTGTTTTCTGTTACTCAGCCAGTTACTTACCCACATACAGACATTTTCTTTCAGTCCAAGCCTTCTCATTTTATATACTAACCTTTCATGCGGTACAGTGTCAAATGCTTTGGAGAAGTCCAGATATACCACATCCATTGATTTGCTGCTGTCGAGTCTAGAACTTACTCCTCATAGAAACTGATTAAATTTGTTTGACATGACCGATCCCTCATGAAGACATGCTAATATGGCGTTATTTGCTCATTTTCATTGAGGTACTCCAAGATAGCATCTATTAAAAAACCTTCAAACAGTTTACCCACGACAGATGTTAAATTCACCGGCCTAGAGTTTTGGGGCTCTGTTTTGGACCATTTTTGAATATTGGCACAACATTTGCTATGTGCCAATCGTTTGGAACACTCCCTGTCAGTATAGAGTCCTTAAATATCAGAAATAAGGGTCTGGCTATGACATTACTTAATTCTCTTAGGATACGGGGGTTTATGCCATATGGTCCTGGCGATTTGTCTATTTTAATCTTTTTAAGACGCTGACACTTTTAATGGGGAATTTACTTTTACATTCTGCATTTCATCTGACAGTTTTTCCCGACAGTGGAGAAAAAAATATTTAATAGTTTTGCTTTCTCCTCATCCCTCTCTGCAGCTCCCCACTCATTACTCTGTAGAGGGCCGACACCTTCAGATTCATACTTTTTACCATTTACATAATTGTAGAACAATTTAGTGTTAGTTTTGCTCTCTTTTGCAATTAATCTCTCGGTTTCTAGTTTGGCTGCTTTTATTAGTTTTATTACATATTCAATTTTTTTCCTTATAGTTTTCCTTGCTACCCTCTGTTTTAGTGATTTAAATTATTTATTTTTCTCATTTATCGCTTTCTTTACAGTTCTATTTATCCACATTTGTTTTTTCTTGCTCCTTACCCGTTTATTCCCATAAGGTATGTACCTCTCCCTATTAGATTTTAGGATGCTCTTAAAAATATCCAATTTTGTGGCTATATTTTTATTTTTGAGGACTTTGTCCCAGTTAGTTAGGCCTATGGCCTTAGTTGGCTAAATTTAGCTTTTTTGAAAATTTGTATTTTTGTTCCTCCTTGAAGAAATACTCTTTTGAATGACAATTGGAAGGTTATTACTTTATGGTCACTATTTCCCAGGTGTCCTCCAACCTGAACATCTGTTGTTCTGTCAGGTCTATTGCTTAATACTAAGTCCAGTATGGCTGTCCCTCTAGTCGTTCCTGAACCAGTTGGGAAAGGTAATTGTCTTTGGTTATTGCCAAGAACCTGTTTCCTTTACAAGATATACAGAGTTTTACTGTAGGGATACCTTAGTGTGCCTTTAAATGTGATATGGTACCCAAAAACCATTCCAGAAAAATCGGCCCTCCAAAAACAATATGGCACTCCTTCTGAGCCCTGCTGTGTGCCCATACAGCAGTTTACGACCACATATGGGGTGTTCATATAAACTGCAGAATCATTATAATAAAGATAGGAAATTACAGGAAAAATTGATTAAAATATAAAACCTGCAAACATTTCACCTTCATTTTCCATTAATTCTTGTGAAACATGTAAAGGGTTAACAAAGTTTGCAAAATCAGTTTTGAATAACTTGAGGGTTATAGTTTCTAAAATATCATTTATGGGTCAGTCATTTTTGGGTGGTTTCTACTACGTCAGCTCTAAAAAGTGATTTCAAAACTGAATTGTTTCTTGAAGTGGAGTTTGGAAATGTTTGTAAAAATTACAAAAACTGCTTCTAAAATTCTAAGACTTCTAATGTCCTAAAAAAAATAAAATGATATCTAGAAAATTATGCAAACATAAAGTAGACATATGGTGATTGCTAATTATTACTTGTAAGTATTTTTTGCTTCAATAAGTAAAAGCATTCCAAAGAAATTACCACATAAAATGATATGTCAGATTTGCCAACATAGGCTCTGTAAGCCTAACCCCTTCCCTCCTAACATTACGTATATATCACTATAGAACATACAGGGTAATACAGCACCACATACCTCTTACATCCATTGATGTCTCCTTTGATGTAGATGTTCTCTTGCCTCATCTTCTCCTTTTAGACCTTCTTTCATCCATTTCTCGTCTCTGCAGTTTGACAAAAAAATCTTAGTTTACTACTTTTCCATCACACTCCCATCTTCTGGACAAATCACCCTACCACCCCCAATACTGTGCCGCTGTGCTCCCCAATATTATACTGCAGAAACAGATAAACCCCCTGATAATACAAGTGTCATGCAGATATTGCCCTTCAATAATTATTGGCACACAATGTCCTAAAATAACTGTGCCCAGCAAATACTGCCCCTGACCCTAATAGTGTCCCCCAAAAATAATTGTTGTAAGCCGATACTGTGCCAAGGTGCCCCCACAGTAATAGTGCTCCCCAAAGTCCCACTAACAGTAAGCTACTTCATTCCTTGTTAAGATGAAACTGTCCATTTACACATATGCATATATGTTGCATCTGTTATACACCTGACTGATTTTATGCTTGTTGAATTATTCAATAAAAAGAGATTACATAAAAAAAAACTGTAATCATTCTCTGCTAGAGCACACATGGTAGTAATAATGCTCCTACCGTTCCCCCAACATTTCCCCACTGTACCCCAGAAGTAATAATGCCCCCATAGTACCCATACTAATAATCATGTTCCCCATAGACTCCCAGTAGTAATAAAGCCCACTATAATGCCCCCCAGTAGTAATAATTATTCTTATAATGTGACAGTACAAAATATCCCCCCTTATAATGTGTGCCAGTGTAAAATTTAATGCCCCCAGTTGACCTAATGTCTCCATAGTGCCCCCATAATGTGCCAGTATAAAATACCCCTATATAGTGCCCCAGTAAATGCCCCCATAGTGCTCCTCTACCCCCTTCCGCCTAGTGCCCCCGATAATGTACCAGTATAAAATGCCCCTTTATAGTGCCACAGTAGATGCCCTCAGTGTCCCCCATAATTTGCAAGTATAAAATACCCCTTTTTAGTGCCCCCACGTAGATGACCCCATAGTACTCCTCTTCCCCATAGTACCCACCATAATGTGTCCCAGTATAAAATGCCCCTAAACAGAGATCCCCATATAAAATACCCCTTCTTTGTGGCCTCAGTAGATGCCCCCATAGTGCCCCCTAATAATGTGCCAGTAAGAAGTGCCACCCATAAATGCCCCCCAATCATGTGCCAGTAACAAGTGTCCCCCATAGATACACCCCCAATCATGTGCCACTATCAAGTGCCGCCCCAATCATGTGCCAGTAACAAGTGCCCCCCAATCATGTGCCAGTAACAAGTGCCCCCCCCAATTATGTGCCAGTAACAAGTGCCCCCATAGCACTCCTGTATTGTACTATATAAAAAAAATAAAGGCTGGCAGCGATGCGATGCCAGCCTTTTCCGGCCCTTTGTCCCCGCTCTGTAGTGCTCAGGCTGCGCTATGACGTAATTGCGCCCCCTGCACCAGCCTCTGATGCCTGCAGCCTATCAGAGGAACGTGGAAGGGCGACCTCTCCTCGCCTAATTGGCAGTGCGGCCCTGGTGCCATGCAAGGAGCATGTGATATTTTCCCCATCTTCCGGGCAGCCACAATGTTCATCCATTGTCGCTGACCACCTTCAGCGGAGTGATGGTCAACAGGATATATGCTGCTTAATGTTATTTAGCAAATTATCACTAGAGATGGCCTTGCGGTTCGCCCCGCGGTCATTTCACGGTGAACTTTTCTCATTCGCGATTCGCCAAACATGCGAACATATGGTGATGTTCGCATGCACCATATTCTTTCGCATTGCGCCAAACTTTGACCCATGACACATCCATCAGGTGGGACAGGACAGCCAATTTAGATGTTCCAGCACATGGCCATACCCCCTACCTTATAAGTAAACCCGATCTGGCCACCATTTTACATTCAGTCTTTTGCCAGTGTAGGGAGAGGTTGCTTTGTGGAGCAGGGACAGACTGTTAGGGACACCAAATGCTAGCTAATATGGCCACAAAAGTCCTTTTAAGGACTGGTATAGGTGTGATATACTGAGGGGTGTGATATACTTATAATATACTTTCTAACATAAAAAGTATATTATAGTGCATTTGTATTGTGAAGCAGTTGAGTGCAGTTCTGCTGCGATACTGCAGGTATACAGGGAGTGCAGAATTATTAGGCAAGTTGTATTTTTGAGGATTAATTTTATTATTGAACAACAACCATGTTCTCAATGAACCCAAAAACTCATTAATATCAAAGCTGAATATTTTTGGAAGTAGTTTTTTGATTGTTTTTAGTTTTAGCTATTTTAGGGGGATATCTGTGTGTGCAGGTGACTATTACTGTGCATAATTATTAGGCAACTTAACAAAAAACAAATATATACCCATTTCAATTATTTATTTTTACCAATGAAACCAATATAACATCTCAACATTCACAAATATAAATTTCTGACATTCAAAAACAAAACAAAAACAAATCAGTGACCAATATAGCCACCTTTCTTTGCAAGGACACTCAAAAGCCTGCCATCCATGGATTCTGTCAGTGTTTTGATCTGTTCACCATCAACATTGCGTGCAGCAACCACAGCCTCCCAGACACTGTTCAGAGAGGTGTACTGTTTTCCCTCCTTGTAAATCTCACATTTGATGATGGACCACAGGTTCTCAATGGGGTTCAGATCAGGTGAACAAGGAGGCCATGTCATTAGATTTTCTTCTTTTTTACCCTTTCTTGACAGCCACGCTGTGGAGTACTTGGACGCGTGTGATGGAGCATTGTCCTGCATGAAAATCATGTTTTTCTTGAAGGATGCAGACTTCTTCCTGTACCACTGCTTGAAGAAGCTCTCTGCCCTTTACCAATCCAGCCACGGGCCCATCCATCTGGCCCATCAAGACTCACTCTCATTTCATCAGTCCATAAAACCTTAGAAAAATCATTCTTGAGATATTTCTTTGCCCAGTCTTGACGTTTCAGCTTGTGTGTCTTGTTCAGTGGTGGTCGTCTTTCAGCCTTTCTTACCTTGGCCATGTCTCTGAGTATTGCACACCTTGTGCTTTTGGGCACTCCAGTGATGTTGCAGCTCTGAAATATGGCCAAACTGGTGGCAAGTGGAATCTTGGCAGCTGCACGCTTGACTTTTCTCAGTTCAAGGGCAGTTATTTTGCGCCTTGGTTTTTCCACACGCTTCTTGCGACCCTGTTGACTATTTTGAATGAAACGCTTGATTGTTCGATGATCAAGCTTCAGAAGCTTTGCAATTTTAAGAGTGCTGCATCCCTCTGCATGATATCTCACTATTTTTGACTTTTCTGAGCCTGTCAAGTCCTTCTTTTGACCCATTTTGCCAAAGGAAAGGAAGTTGCCTAATAATTATGTACACCTAATATAGGGTGTTGATGTCATTAAACCACACCCCTTCTCATTACAGAGATACACATCACCTAATATGCTTAATTGGTAGTAGGCTTTTAAGCCTATACAGCTTGGAGTAAGACAACATGCATAAAGAGGATGATGTGGTCAAAATACTCATTTGCCTAATAATTCTGCACGCAGTGTATATATAGGGACAAACGCTATTGGAATAACTAAATGTAACTGGTGTAATATACCTGTTGCACAAAAAAAATAACTGATTAAGGCATATGACATACCTATAATATACTTTCTAACATAGAAGGTATATTATAGTGCATTTGTATTGTGCAGCAGTTGAGTGTGGTTCTGCTGTGATACCGCAGGTATATAGAGGGACAAGCTTTATTGGAACAACTATTTGCAACGGGTGTGATATACCTGTTGCCCCTAAAGAAACTGATTGAGCGGTACGATATACCTGCTTCCACAAAATACGGTGTAAGGGGTGCAATATACCTGCTTCTACAAAATACTGATTAAGAGGTTTGATAAATACTGATTAAGAGGTTTGAGCGGTACGATATACCTGCTTCCACAAAATACAGATTGAAGGGTGCGATATACCTGCTTCCACCAAATATTGATTCAGGTGTTCTATATACGGTACCTGTTTCCACAAAATTCCGGTTGAGGAGTGCGATATACCCGCTTACAAAAAATAGCAATTGAGGGGTTTGATATACCTGTTTCCACAAAATACTGATTGAGGGGTGCGATATACCAGCTTCCACCAAAAACTGATTGAGGCCTGTGATATACCTGCTTCCACAAATAATGCTCTTCTCTAGGCACAGGGTCATTTTGAAAATGACAGGCAGAGGCAGGCCGTTCCGCAGGGGTGGTAGGGGTCGGGCAGGTGCCCCTGGCTGGAGCCTAAGTGGGAAGTTGGAGAAGGTGCGTTCGATTACATCAAAGTATGCACCAGAATTGGTTGAGTGGCTCATTTAGCCTTCCGCCTTTGCAACCTCCTCATCCTCTAAATCTGCACCCTCCTCACTCTCTGCTGTGTGCACCCCCAAAGACACCACCACCACCATCATAGCCCCTCCACTCGAGTGAGAGGAATTATTTTCCCATCCATTCCTAGACCTTACCAATGTGCATCCATTCTTGGCATCGAATCAGGAAGAGGAGGTAGCAACGGCCGCCACCCAGCGGTCTGACGACAGTACCCAGATCAGCCCAAGGAGGGTGGTCCCCGCTGTTGCTGCCTACTCCGAGTTCTCTAATGTTAGTGGTGGTGACGGTGACGATGATGACATGTCGATGGATGTCACGTGGGTGTCCACAAGAGAGGAAGAGGAGGTGTTAGGGGTATACGATACTGTAGCCCCTTGCTGGCGAGGAGTGGTGTATCGCACAGGGAGAGGAAGGAGTCCAATGGCAGTGACACTGCTAGAAACGAGGTGCAGGGATGGATGCAGTATATAACAGTGGATCCGGAGTGCTGGACTGGGAACAGGAGGGAGACCAGCAGATCCCAGAGTGGGCTTGAAGGCAGAAGCGTGGTCAAGAGGAGGCTGCGGTCGGTACACGGGATCGTAGTTCAGCAATGAAGGATGAGACAAAAACGTGGTCGGTAAGCAGGCAGCGGTCAGTTCACAGGATCGTAGTTCTGGCAGTGAAGGATGAGACAAAGCTTGACTATGGCTGAGAGCACAATAATCAGGCAAGGAGGAAGTGATGTTGTTGGCTTTAAATAGGGAGTGCACGGCTGAGGCTAGTTGAGCTGATTGCACTGGGAACTAGGGTCTGAGGTAGAACACCAAGGTCTACAGAAATGGAGCTGTCCAGAATGATGGGTAGCTCAGTCAGCAGAGCTCCCACCTGGAACGCCGGAGGTTCCCGATTCGAGTCCTGACAGGAGGAGAGTTCAGAGGGAGAGACGGAGCAGCAGATACAGAGGAGGAGGAATGGCAGGCAGAACTCACAGTGCACAGGAGGAAAAAAACAGACTGCAAATGTATCTGGAGCGAGCCATCCACCATGCACGGTCACATCTTGCGCTCCCAGGATGCCGGCACATGGATCCATCGTGTGGGCTTTTTTTAACGTGGCATCTGCTGACAACAGTGTTATCATCTGCTGTCACCGCATAAGTCACGGTAAGCCCAACACTCACCTAGGGATGACCGCCTTAAGAAGGCACCTGGCATCCCATCACCGAGCCCAGTGGAAGCAATGGCATCGGAAACCCACAAAGCCAAACTCCTGGCGCTCCATGTCCTGCCTCTTCTCGTTCTCCTTCTCCTCTCTCGTCCCATTTGTCCTCCACTCCACCTTCCACCATGCCGTCGTCGCGTTCATCTGGCAGAAGGCAGGCTTCTATGGCCCAAATGTTCGAGCGTAAAAAGTTGAAGATGTCGGATAACCCTCTTGCCCAACAGCTGATCACTGGCTTGTCGGAACTGCTAGCCCGCCAACTACTACCATATAAATTGGTGGACTCGGACACCTTTAGAAAATTTGTGGCCATTGGCACACCGCAATGGAAGGTCCTGGAAAGGCAATTTTATGGCCACATTCAGCGGCAATTGAATATATCTCTGGCACACAGTGTGGGTGCCAAGATACATCTGATCACAGACACGTGGGCTAGCAAACACGGGCAGGGAAGGTACATAACATTTACTGCCCACTGGGTGAACCTTCTGACGGCCGTCAAGCATGTAACCAGTGGCACCCGTGTGGATTTGGTGTTACCGCCAAGGATTGCATGCAGGCCTGCCTCTTCTTCTCCTTCTCCTACTCCATCCTAAGTCTCCTCCTTGGCTGACTCCTCTTTTTCCACTGCTACCGCCTCTTCTGCTGTGCCACCTAAGCTCCCCAGAACCTATTTGAGGTGAGACGTTGCCATGCTGTGCTGCGGCTGTTGTGCCTAGAAGCCAAGAGCCACACCGGTCCTGCAATGCTTTCAGCTCTGCAGTCACAGGCCGATCAGTGGCTAACCCCGCTCAATTTGATATTTAGCAATCTGCTGAGCATCCTGAAACAGGGCAAAATGACACATGTGCCATGCCTGGCACACATCCTGAACTTAGTTGTGCAGCAATTCGTTGCCAAATACCCCAGGGTCTTGCGGCAGGCCAGGAAAATCTCTGGCCATTTTAGGAGATCTTACATGGCCATGGCTCGCCTTGCTGACGTTCAGTGGCGACACCACCTGCCCGTCAGACGTCTGATTTGTGACAGCCCGACGCACTGGAACTCCACCTTGTATATGCTTGATAGGTTGCTCCAGCAGCAACATGCCATTAACGACTACCTGTACGAACTCTGCAGCAGGACAGGTTCTGGGGAGCTTGGTTTCTTTTCACCGCACCAGTGGCTGCTCATGCGCAACGCATGCAGACTTCTGCGGCCATTTGATGAGATCACCAAACTGGTCAGTTGCAGCCAGGGCACCATCCCTGACATTGTACCTTACGCCTTCTTTCTGGAGCGTGCATTGTGTCTGTCATGTCATTGACCAAGTCGTCGAGGAGCAGGAGCTGGAAGATGAGGAAATCACAATGCTGAATGAATTCCCAGGGGGGCTTCTCCATCTAAGACAAGTCAGCAGGAGTCTGAAAAGGAGTCAGAAAAGGATTGTGGCCGGGAGGAGGAGGAGGAGCAAGAAAAGCAGACTTTGAGGGGGACTTTAAACTTTTTGGGGATCCCTGGTGTTGTCCGTGGCTGGGGGGAGGAGACCGAGGATGACATTCTCCAGGGCGATGAACAGGAGCCAGGGTGCTTCACCGCTTCCAATTTAGTGAGAATGGGGGCCGTCATGCTCTAGTGTTTGAAGAGGGACCCCCGTATAAAAAGCATAAAGGGCAAGGACCAGTTCTGAGTGGCAACGTACTTAGACCCCCGGTACAAACACAAAATGGCGGACATGTTACCAGCATCAAAGAGGGCTATCAAAAAACTAAATTTCCAGGCCTTACAGTGAGAGATGCTGCATTCTGCTGTTGCAGGCACTGGCACAGCGAAACAGGTGCGGGTAACAATCCTACCACGACTGCAAGATGAGGGCAGTTTGAAGATGTGTTGATCACTTTGGATTTGAGATCATTCTTGCAAACAACCCATCGAGAGCCGCGCTCTGGATCCAGCCTCAGGGAACGCCTTGACAGACAGGTGTCTGACTACATCGGGTCAACGGCCAATGTGGACTCTCTTAGAAGCGAGAAACCCCTGGACTACTGGGTGTGCAGGCTTGACCTGTGGCCAGAGCTGGCACAATTTGCCATGGAACTCTTGGCTTGCCCCTCGTCCCGTGTTCTGTCCGAAAGGACGTTCAGCGTAGCAAGGGGGATTGTGACCAATAAGAGCACTCGCCTACCTCACATTTCTAAAAATGAATGAGGCATGGATCTCAGAGGAATTCAACATCTGTGACGACCACGTGTAATTGAATTTCCTCATGCCAGCCCACACATATCCGCCACCACTCAGAACAAAGAATGGTCCTTGTCTTATGTATATACAGCGGCATAAAAGGCCTTTTTTTGTCAGGTGAATGCCTAATTTTTGGGGCCTCTACTCCAGTGGCCTACAGTAAAATTATTATCCAGTGACTGCCAAATGTACCTCCAGACACATAATCACTAGTTCTTTTCTGTCAGGTTTATTCCTAATTTTTGGGGCCTTTACTGGCCTACAGTAAAATATTTAGCCAGTGACTGCCTATTGTACTTCCAGCCACATCATCACAAGTTCTTTTCTGTCAGGTGAATGCCTAATTTTTGGGGCCTGTACTGGCCTACAATAGAATTTTTAGCCAGTGACCGCCTAATGTACCTCCAGCCACATCATCAAAAGTTCTTTTCTGTCAGGTGAATGCCTAATTTGTGAGACCTGTACTCCACTGGCCTACAGTAAAATTGTTATTCAGTGACCGCCTAATGTACTTCCAGCCACATAATCACTTGTTCTTTTCTGTCAGGTGAATGCCTAATTTTTGGGGCCTGTACTCCACTGGCCTACAGTAAAATTGTTATCCACTGACCGTCTAATATACCTCCAGCCACATAATCACTTGTTCTTTTCTGTCAGGTGAATGCCTAATTTTTGGGGCCTGTACTCCACTGGCCTACAGTAAAATTGTTATTCAGTGACCGCCTAATGTACCTCCAGCCACATAATCACTTGTTCTTTTCTGTCAGGTGAATGCCTAATTTTTGGGGCCTGTACTCCACTGGCCTACAGTAAAATTGTTATCCACTGACCGTCTAATATACCTCCAGCCACATAATCACTTGTTCTTTTCTGTCAGGTGAATGCCTAATTTTTGGGGCCTGTACTCCACTGGCCTACAGTAAAATTGTTATTCAGTGACCGACTAATGTACCTCCAGCCACATAATCACTTATTCTTTTCTGTCAGATAAATGTCTAATTTTTGGGGCCTGTACTGTTCTACAGTAAAATTGTTATCCAGTGACCATCTAATATACCTCCAGCCACATAATCACTTGTTCTTTTCTGTCAGGTGAATGCCTAATGTTTGGGGCCTGTACTCCACTGGCCTACAGTAAAATTGTTATTTAGTGACTGCCTAATGTACCTCCAGCCACATAATCGCTTGTACTTTTCTGCCAGGTAAATGCCTAATTTTTGGGGACTACCACTGACCTACAGTAAATTTGCTATTCAGTGACCGCCTAATCTACCTCCAGCCACATAATCACTTTTCTTTTCTGTCAGATGAATGCCTAATTTTTGGGGCCTGTACTCCAGTGGCCTAAAATAAAAAATGTCCAGGCTCCAGCAGGGCACATTTTTGAGAGTTTCCCTTTAAGACGCATTAAAAATGGCCCCTGATAAAAATACATATTTTTGTGGGAATTTTTGCCATGGATCCCCTTCTGGTATGTCAATGTCCATGTTGTGGGACTATTTGTGCACTTCTAGTAAGTATTTGGTGGATGCAAATATGACCTGAAGGTTTTTCAGGTTTGCCTGCCATTAAAGTGAATGGGGACCGCAGCGAACGCGCGGTTTGCGAACATTTGATCGCTAATGGCGTTCGCAAAACGTCTCTGCCGATGTTCATCCATCACTAATTATCGCATGTGTGGCTACTCTTGCTCAGGCCGATTAGCTCCAACACAGCATGGCGAGGCTTGACTTGAAACATGTTATAGGAAGGAGTGGGAGTTTGAGCGATGCTGTGCCCCGCTGCTGTTGGGGACAGGAGTGTGTCCATGGAGGAGGTGGTAGAGGGCAGACAGATAAGTGCCTGGTGTGGGAGCGAGGCCGACAAAATCGTGTGTGGGGAGGGGTCAAAAGGACCTGCCCTTGTTGCTGGGGTGCTACCTCGACACTGCCACAAAGACAATTCACACAGTGCACGTGAAATACCCGTGCTGTCCCTGCTTGTAATAGCTGCTCCAAGTGTCCAACGTGGTGTCCACCTTGCCACAACGCGAGAATCACAAGGAGAGGTCCACAATCTCCATCATGTGAGAGCAGACTCTACTAAATGGTACGGCAGCAAATGTAAGTGACTTGGCCAGCTGTGGGTTCAGCTTGTAGACAATCTATTTGCTGGTTGAGAATAGTTTTTGCATGGCCACACATTCCATGGATGTCTCATGGTGAGGTCTTAGCAGGAGAAGAAGAGGCTGATGTTGATGACAAGACACTGTATTGCTTGGGGATGTGGGTTGGCTGCCACTAAGAGGACCAGGAGAGGGAGGACCAGGAGAAGGAATACAGATTTGTTCTGATTGGGAATGCTAGCCAATTGTATTTTCACAAAGGATCTGGTGATGCCACCTCATGTGCTGCAATAGAGCTGTGGTATTTATGTTTGTACTTGAACACCTACGTCTTATTTTAATCCTGCAGATCTTGAACACAGCTATGTTTTTGCTTGCCGGCCTTGCACGGTCATCTCTCTTCCTGAAAATTTTATCAGACTATGTTATATCATGGTGGGTTCCCTGGCCCCTCTTCAAATTCCCAGCTCTGTATTGGCCCTGACTGCCATTGTCGCCGAGTCCACTGGCAATACTATGGCTACGGGTACCACTATTACGACCACCAACATAGCTATACATGGGGTCCACAGCGTCCTTCTGAACCTTCTCCTCAGGGCAGTCCAAATGGTGACAGCTCTCACATAAGTCATCAACAGGGAGATTCACTCGACTGCCTGCGGTTGAACATGGAGTTTTGTTGCCTCTACATAAAAAAGTAGAAGCCATTCCACTATAAGGGGCAGTGAAGGCAGAGATTATGCAAATAAAAGGCTTTTCTGGGGCTGCAAGGTGAAGGGTCAAGAGGAATGCTAAGACCCCTGGCTCCAAGACCAGTTTTAGACTCAGAAGTCACCTCTATGTCATCCTATTGGGACTGAGAGGAGAAATGAGCCATCCAATTCACAATATGTTCCTCTTTATCTTCAATAATAATGTTGTGCCTTTTCGAAACCCCGAAGAACTGTGACCTAGTACCACTAATACTACAACTACTACTTCTGACTGGATAGCTGGAGCTGCATACTACACACATTCTGGCTCTGGGAGGACAATGTCGGTCTGACCCTGGGTCTATCATTTGGAACCATTCTGTATTCGTCACATGTTTTGGTCTAATGTACACAGTCACACAAAGTATGGAATGGTTTTCTGGAAGTCTGTTTTCTGCAACTTAAAGACAGAGAAGCGCGATGCAATAAACATCCTTTCCTTTCCACAAACATACTGAAGACACTGCTACTGACAAGTGACTTTGGAAATAATGCAGTATTGGTACCACTAACAGAATTGGACCTAATGTCTTATGTGCGTTCAAATATGTGGATTCAGAAAAAAGCTTTCTCTAGTGTAAAACATAAGTTGTCAACCTACTGTGAAATTATTCCCCCCATCAACACTTTAACTGCCTATAGATGCCCTGACACAGAATTCTGTGTATTATTTGAAGTTATCACTTTGTACTGTAAGACATACATTGCACATTTGTGTTTTGTATTGCTATATTTCCCAAAGCAAAAAAAAACTAAAACTGAACTGTTTGGAGATGCCCTGACACAGATTTCAGCCTAGTATATCACATTACCCCACAGAGATTTCAAATGCTACCCCCTGTTTTGTAAGACATACATTGCACATTTGTGTTTTGTATTGCTATATTTCACAAATCCAAACAGTTTGGAGATGCCCTGACATGGACTTTGGACTAGTATTTCATGTTATCCCTCAGAGATTTCAAATGCTAACCTCTGTATTGTGAGAAACAGGTTGCACACTACAGGGAGTGCAGAATTATTAGGCAAGTTGTATTTTTGAGGATTAATTTTATTATTGAACAACAACCATGTTCTCAATGAACCCAAAAACTCATTAATATCAAAGCTGAATATTTTTGGAAGTAGTTTTTAGTTTGTTTTAGTTTTAGCTATTTTAGGGGGATATCTGTGTGTGCAGGTGACTATTACTGTGCATAATTATTAGGCAACTTAACAAAAAACAAATATATACCCATTTCAATTATTTATTTTTACCAGTGAAACCAATATAACATCTCAACATTCACAAATATACATTTCTGACATTCAAAAACAAAACAAAAACAAATCAGTGACCAATATAGCCACCTTTCTTTGCAAGGACACTCAAAAGCCTGCCATCCATGGATTCTGTCAGTGTTTTGATCTGTTCACCATCAACATTGCGTGCAGCAGCAACCACAGCCTCCCAGACACTGTTCAGAGAGGTGTACTGTTTTCCCTCCTTGTAAATCTCACATTTGATGATGGACCACAGGTTCTCAATGGGGTTCAGATCAGGTGAACAAGGAGGCCATGTCATTAGATTTTCTTCTTTTATACCCTTTCTTGCCAGCCACGCTGTGGAGTACTTGGACGCGTGTGATGGAGCATTGTCCTGCATGAAAATCATGTTTTTCTTGAAGGATGCAGACTTCTTCCTGTACCACTGCTTGAAGAAGGTGTCTTCCAGAAACTGGCAGTAGGACTGGGAGTTGAGCTTGACTCCATCCTCAACCCGAAAAGGCCCCACAAGCTCATCTTTGATGATACCAGCCCAAACCAGTACTCCACCTCCACCTTGCTGGCGTCTGAGTCGGACTGGAGCTCTCTGCCCTTTACCAATCCAGCCACGGGCCCATCCATCTGGCCCATCAAGACTCACTCTCATTTCATCAGTCCATAAAACCTTAGAAAAATCAGTCTTGAGATATTTCTTGGCCCAGTCTTGACGTTTCAGCTTGTGTGTCTTGTTCAGTGGTGGTAGTCTTTCAGCCTTTCTTACCTTGGCCATGTCTCTGAGTATTGCACACCTTGTGCTTTTGGGCACTCCAGTGATGTTGCAGCTCTGAAATATGGCCAAACTGGTGGCAAGTGGCATCTTGGCAGCTGCACGCTTGACTTTTCTCAGTTCATGGGCAGTTATATTGCGCCTTGGTTTTTCCACACGCTTCTTGCGACCCTGTTGACTATTTTGAATAAAAAAGCTTGATTGTTCGATGATCACGCTTCAGAAGCTTTGCAATTTTAAGAGTGCTGCATCCCTCTGCAAGATATCTCACTATTTTTGACTTTTCTGAGCCTGTCAAGTCCTTCTTTTGACCCATTTTGCCAAAGGAAAGGAAGTTGCCTAATAATTATGCACACCTAATATAGGGTGTTGATGTCATTAGACCACACCCCTTCTCATTACAGAGATGCACATCACCTAATATGCTTAATTGGTAGTAGGCTTTCGAGCCTATACAGCTTGGAGTAAGACAACATGCATAAAGAGGATGATGTGGTCAAAATACTCATTTGCCTAATAATTCTGCACGCAGTGTAGTATTGCTATATTTTGTAAAAGAAAAAAAAAAAAAAGCTGTCTGGATACTACCCTCTATATTCTAAGACACACATTGTACACTTGTATTGGTATTTTTAAGAAAAATAAAATAAATAAATAATGTCTGGAGAGTGGAGATGCCGTGACACAGATTTCAGACTAGTATTTCATGTTTTTACTCAGATATTTAAAACACTATCCTCTGTATTGTAAAACAGACATTTCACAGTAGTATTGCTATATTTTGCAGAAATAAAAGACAAACTATCTGGATATGTCCTAATATGGATTTTGGACTAGTATCTCATATTATCACACAGAGATTTTAAATTCTAACCTCTGTATTGTGAGACACAAGTTGCACACTTGTATTGCTATTTTTCACGAACAGAAAAAAAAAAAAAAACTTTAAACTGTCTGGAGATACCTTGACACATATTTCATTCTAGTATTTCAGATTTTTTTTTACTGAGATTTCAAACGCTAGCTGGATGGTAAAACACATGCTGCACAGATTTGAACTTTATCCCGCCCCCAAAAAAAAAAATTTAAAATGTTCTTGCAGGTAGCTGCTTTTGTTCTGCAACAGTCAGTAATTGTAGCTAGAAGGCACTACTAGGCATACCCAGCCTAAGCTCCTCACTTCACAATTCCTGGCTGAAAAGTTTTCCCTGACTTTCTGTATTCTACACAATTCTTCTTTCTAGCGTTTTCCTTCACTTTCCCTCAAACTAGAATAGAATCTTTATTATGACTGTATGCTGTCCCTAAGATTGTTTTCTGTCAGACACAGCTACGCCCATCCAACCTCCCTCACAAACCAACAACAGTCGTTCTGCAATGGTGCCGGCTACAGCACTGATTCGCTCACCCAGTCTGTCTGTTGGCCTGTGAGTCAATCAGGGCAAAGCCTCCTCTCCCCACTTCCTCTCAGAGTCATGTGAGCATCCTTCTTCTTCCTCATGCTTTTACCTGCCAACATGTGCAATAAAATGGAGCTGTGTGCCATTTTACTGGATTTGTCTGAAGCAAACCTGAAAATCTTTAGATTTTACTGCTGAATTAAATTCTGAGAAGTTCGTAACAAGCAAGGTTCATTATGATCTAATTTGCTCATCTCTAATCTATACCTGTTAAATGTTAAGTCAATAAACCTAACAATTAAGGAAATCCCTGGAATTTTTTCCGCTGTGAAACCCTACAATTGTTCTGTAGCTTTTGTTAAAGTAATAGCTGCTGTTGCTGCTGTCCTCTGCTGAATCCTCTAACCAGATCCCATTAAAAATATTCTCCAGTTTTCAAACCAGCAACTGGATCTCAATAATTTTGTAATTGCATGTCAGTAAAAACTTAATATAGCCACTGAGTTATTGTCACCGCCACTTCTGTGAGAAGGTCTGACAGACGTCCTTTTCTACCTCTTACATGATGTTCTTTGTTTTGGTTTCACTTTGTCATCTCATTTCCTTCTCCCAGGTGTCACCTATTTAGACTAATCCTCTTTCCTTTATATTCCCTCCATACTGCTTCACTTTGCTGTTTATACTACTTCCTGGATTTAAGTGTTCACTGCTGGAGTCTTCTGTTGCTGCTTGTTCAGATAAGTCCTTTCATGTATTGTGTTTCCTTGCTGGCTTGATTCTAGGTGACCCTGACTCCCTCCGTATTAAGTGCAGGGAGTCGGTGGTTGTGTCCCCTCACTATTATAGGGTTTTCAGGTGTCACACAGTCTAGGTACGAGGGCATGCAATTGTCTACCTCTGAGACTCTTGTATGTGCTTAGCAGTCAGGGTGAGCTCTTAGGGTTTTATAGGGGTCACCTTTATCCTCCTTAGTTTGGGATCAAGCCAGTCAGATGTTTATCCATAACTTCCAGCTATCTGCAGTATCATCCGTGACATTATAAATAGCCATTACCGTCTTAAGCATGGATCCAGTTTCAGCCTTGATTGACCGCATGCAAAGTCTTTCACTGGAGGTAGCAGATCTCCGTAAAACTGTGTCTCAGTTTCAGGTGACCGGTTCTGCTTGTGTTCATGGAGTTTGTTCCGAGCTTAAGATCTCGCTTCCGGATACGTTCTCCGGGGGTAGTGAGAATTTTGATTGCTTCAGAGAGGCTTGCAAACTCAATTTTCGCCTATTTCCCCATTCCTCAGGTGATGAGGAGCAGAGGGTGGGGATCATCATCTCGCTGCTCAGGGATAACGCTCAGTCTTGGGCCTTTTCGCTGCCGGTGGGGGCATGGCCCCTACGATCGGTGGATGAATTTTCTGTAGCCCTGGGGCAGATATATGATGACCCGGATCGTATTGCTCTGGCTGAATCTAAACTGCATCTTTTATGCCAGGGTAAACAGTCCGCAGAGATATATTGTTCTGAATTTCGGAGATGGGCAGCTGATATTGGTTGGAACGATGCTGCACTCCGAAGTCAATTTTGCCATGGTCTTTCAGAGGGATTGAAAGATGCATTTGCTTTTCATGAGAGACCTGACTCGTTGGAGTCTGCCATGTCTCTAGCTGTTCGTATTGACAGGCGTCTTAGAGAGAGAGGAGAGACCACTCCTTCCTGTCATATTCAGTCCAAGGACATTTGGGCGGTCTCATTCAGTGCTCAGGGGCCTTAGTCTCTCTCAATCCCCTCTGAGCAGGAGGCCATGCAGCTGGGTTTGCTTGCCTCTGATAGTAGAGGATTCAGCTCTCAGAGGAGGGTTTGTTTCTGTGTGGGGGTATAAATCATTTGGCTAATGTTTGCCCCTCTAGGAGATTCAGGGAGTTTTCTGAGGGTAATAAAGAAACAAAAAGAAAAAAACCCTCTAAAAACTTTCCATTTGCTACTATTGGCAAGGTTGATGCGGAAATTGAAGGTTTGCCGTTTGCTTGTAGTTCCCGTTTTCTCCTACCTGCCAGGGTGGCGCTAGATAGCAAGAACATTGTTTGTGAGATTTTTGTAAATACTGGAGCAGCTGTCAATCTCATTGATAATCAATTTGCTATAACACATGGTTTCCAGGTATGCACTTTGGAAAAGGATATACCTGTTTTTGCTATTGATTCCGCTCCACTTTCTCAAAAATCGTTAAAGGGCATAGTTCACAATATCCATTTGACTGTGGATGATGCTCATGTTGAGGATATGTCATGTTTCATCCTAAGCGGATTACCTACTCCTCTAGTGTTGGGGCTACCCCACCATTGATTGGCAAGCAAGGCAAATAAAAGGTTGGAGTGACTTTTGCAGAGAGAATTGCCTCACGGGCACGGCATCTCTTTCAGAGGTTTCTACCAAGACTGTACCATCTTTTCTCTCTGAATTTTCGGATGTGTTTTCCTATAGTGGTGTCCAGGAGCTGCCCCCTCACCGGGAGTATGATCGCCCTATTAATCTCATCCCAGACGCCAAGCTGCCAAAATCACATTTATACAATCTCTTCCAACCTGAAAGAGTCGCTATGCGTACTTATATCTCTGAGAGCCTGAGAAAGGGACACATACGACCCTCGAAGTCACCTGTTGCCGCTGTTTTTTTTTTTTGTTAAGAAAAAAGATGGTTCATTAAGACCTTGTCTGGATTTCAGGGAGCTGAACTGTATCACAATTCGTGACCCATATCCGCTTCCTCTGATCCCGGACCTGTTTAACCAGATTGTTGGGGCTAAAGTTTTTTTTAAAGTTGGATTTAAGAGGGGCATACAATCTAGTCAGGGTCAGGGAAGGGGACGAATGGAAGACGGCCTTCAATACCCCTGAGGGTCATTTCGAGAATTTGGTTATGCCCTTTGGTTTGATGAATGCTCCGGCCGTCTTCCAACATTTTGTGAACAGCATTTTTTATCATTTAATGGGGAAATTTGTACTGGTGTATCTAGATGACATTTAGATTTTTTCTCCTGAATTCAAAACTCATAGGGACCACCTACGTCAGGTCTTGCTCATTCTGCGGGAGAATAAATTGTACGCTAAACTGGAAAAATGTGTGTTTGCGGTTCCGGAGATTCAATTTCTTGGTTTTCTTCTCTCCGCTTCTGGTTTTCGCATGGACCCTGAGAAGGTCCGCGCTGTGCTTGATTGGGAGCTTCCTGAGAATCAGAAGGCGCTGATGCGGTTTTTGGGTTTTGCCAATTATTACAGAAAGTTCATTTTGAATTATTCCTCTGTTGTTAACCGCCTCACGTCCGCCCATAGGATATAAACGTCCTATGGGTGGACGTCTATTTCTGACAGCACGTTTTAAAACGTCCTGTCAGAAATAGCAGCTGCACGCTAATCGTGCAGCTGCTGATCGGGTTGCCCGCTGTCAGTGACAGCAGGGCAACCCTAAGACAAGGCAGGGACAGTGCCCAGGTGTCCCTGCCTTCACGATCGCTGCAGACACAGCGCTCACCGAGCGCTGTGTCTGCAGAGCAGGAAGCGCCGTGCGCTTCCTGTTCCGGCCCGGCGGTCATGTGACCGCCGGGACCGGAGAGTGCAGGAGCTGTGTGAGGTCTCTCAGAGACCTCGATCAGCCCTGCTGTGAGGCTGTACAGCGCTAGATTGCTGCTGTACAGCCTCTATAGGGGTGCATTTGTCCTGTAACTGGGGCTACTATCTCAGCCCCAGTTACAGGAGAAATCAACTGTGAAAAAAAAAAGAAAAAGTGAAGCAAATGTCCCCCAGAGGTCTTGTATGACCTTATGGGGGACGAAAAGTGTAAAAAAAAAAAAAAAAAATAAAGGGTTGAAAAAATAAAATAAAATAAAGTTTCACATGTAAAAAAAAAAAAAGTTCCCAAGTTAGGAATAAAAAAAAAAAATTAAAATAGAAAAAATAAAGTAAAATAGACATATTTAGTATTGCCGCGTCCGTAAAAACCAGCTCTATAAAAATATCACATGACCTAACCCCTCAGATGAACACCGTAAAAAATAAATAAAAAAAACTGTGTCAAAACAAGCAATTTTTGTCACCTTGCATCACAAAAGGTGCAACACCAAGTGATCAAAAACGCGTATGTCCCACAAAATGGTACCAATAAAACCGTCACCTCATCCCGCAAAAAATGAGCCCCTACATAAGAAAATCTCTCAAAAAATAAAAAAACTATAGCTCTTAGAACATGGAGACACTAAAACATAATTTTTTTGGTTTCAAAAATGCTATTATTGTGTTAAAGTGAAACAAATAAAAAAAAGTATACATATTAGGTATTGCCGCATCCGTAAAAACCAGCTCTATAAAAATATCACATGACCTAACCCCTCGGGTGAACACCGTAAAAAAAAAAAAAAAAAACTGTGTCAAAACAAGCAATTTTTGTCACCTTGCATCACAAAAGGTGCAACACCAAGTGATCAAAATCGCGTATGTCCCACAAAATGGTACCAATAAAACCGTCACCTCATCCCGCAAAAAATGAGCCCCTACATAAGAAAATCTCTCAAAAAATAAAAAAACTATAGCTCTCAGAACATGGACACATTAAAACATAATTTTTTGGTTTCAAAAATGCTATTATTGTGTAAAACTTTAATAAATGAGAAAAAGTATACATATTAGGTATCGCCACGTCCGTAACAATCTGCTCTATAAAAATGTCACTTGACTGAACCCCTAAGGTGAACGCTGTAAAAATAAATAAATAGAAACTGTGCTAAAACAACCAATTTTTTGGTCACCTTGCCCCATAAAGTGTTATATTGAATGATCAAAAAATCATATGTACCCAAAAATAGTACTAATAAAACTGGCACCTTATCCCCTAGTTTCCAAAATGGGGTCACTTCTTGGGAGTTTCTACTGTAAGGGTGCATCAGGGGGCTTCAAATGGGACATGGCATCTAAAAACCATGTGGAGTTCCTTTCCTTCTGCGCCCTGCCGTGTGCCCATACAGCAGTTTACGACCACATGTGGGGTGTTTCTGTAAACCGCAGAATCTGGGTAATAAATATTGAGTTTTGTTTGGCTGTTAACCATCGATGTGTTAGAGAAAAAAATTGATTAAAATGGAAAATCTGCCAAAAAAGTGAAATTTCAAAATTTGATCTCCATTTTCCTTTAATTCTTGTGGAACGCCTAAAGGGTTAACAAAGTTTGTAAAATCGGTTTTGAATACCTTGAGGGGTGTAGTTTCTACAATGGGGTCATTTATGGGGGTATCCACTATGTAGGCCCCACAAAGTGACTTCAGACCTGAACTGGTCCTTATAAAGTGGGTTTTGGCAATTTTCTTAAAAATTTGAAGAATTGCTTCTAAACTTCTAAGCCTTCTAACGTCCTAAAAAAATAAAATGACATTTCCAAAATGATGCCAACATAAAGTAGACATATGGGGAATGTTAAATAATAAATATTTTATGAGGTATCACTTTCTGTTTTAAAAGCAGAGAAATTGAAATTTAGAAAATTGCGATTTTTTTAAATTTTTGGGTAAATTTGGGATTTTTTCATAAATAAAGGTGAAATATTTTGACTCAAATTTATGACTATCATGAAGTACAATGTGTCACGAGAAAACAATCTCTGAATGACTTGGATAAATAAAGGCGTTCCAAAGTTATTACCACATAAAGTGAGATATGTCAGTTTTGCAAAATTTGGCCTGGTCAGGAAGGGGGCAAAGGGCCCAGATGGGAAGTGGTTAAGCCACTCACTGATATGACTAAAAAGGGGGTAGATTTTTCCTCCTGGTCGGTAGATGCGCTTAAGGCCTTTTCTAGTATTAAAGAGAGTTTTGCTTCCGCTCCCATTTTGGTACAACCTGATGTCTCTCTACCTTTTATTGTTGAGGTGGACGCTTCTGAGGTGGGTGTGGGTGAGGTCTTATCTCAGGGTCCCTCTCCTGCCAAATGGCGACCGTGTGCCTTTTTCTCAAGGAAACTCTCCTCCGCAGAGAGAAATTATGATGTGGGAGATAGGGAGTTGTTGGCCATCAAATTAGCTTTTGAGGAATGGCGCCATTGGCTAGAGGGAGCCAGACACCCTATTACCATGTTTACTGACCATAAGAATCTGGCCTACTTGGAATCAGCCAAGCGTCTGAACCAGAGACAGGCCAGATGGTCTTTGTTCTTTTCTAGGTTTAATTTTGTTGTCACGTTCCGCCCTGGGGTTAAAAATGTGAAGGCTGATGTCCTGTCACGTTGTTTTCCGGGAGGGGGAACTTTGAAGACCCAGGTCCCATTTTGGCTGAAGGGGTGGTCGTCTCTGCTCTTTATCCTGATTTGGAGGCAGAGGTTCAGGCAGCCCAGGCAGAGGGTCCTGATCTTTGTCCTCCTGGGAGGTTGTTTGTGCCTCTCGCTTTACGACACAAGGTTTTTAAGGAGCACCACGATACTGTCCTTGCTGGCACCCGGGGAGTAGAGCCACAGTAGATCTCATTGCTCAGAGATTTTGGTGGCCGGCTCTTTGTAAGACGGTTGAGAGTTTTGTGGCAGCCTGCGAGACCTGCGCTCGTGCCAAGGTCCCTCATTCACGGCCATCGGGTTCTCTCCTCCAGTTACCCATTCCTTCCCGTCCTTGGACGCATCTGTCCATGGACTGCATTACGGACCTACCTCCTTCCTCGGGGAAGACTGTGATTCTGGTGGTAGTCGACCGTTTTAGCAAAATGGCGCATTTCATTCCCTTTCCTGGGTTACCCAATGCTAAGACGTTTCTGATAGGGGCACCCCATCCTCGGATGCATCCACCTCAACAATAAAGGGTCTCTCCTGATCAGGCTGGATCAGAATGGGAGCGCTACTAAATGCCTTTTTTTATGTTTCAAATAAAGAAATGGCCTTGGTAGACCAGTTCTCCAAACCCGCCCCTTTCTTAGTAAGGTCGGTCAATGGTTTAGCAATTACAGAAAAATTCATGATAAATTTACGATAGTAATTAGCGAAACCCAAAAACCGTTGTAAGGCCTTTAAGGATGAAGGCCTTACCCATTCCTTAATTGCCAAAAGCTTACCAGGATCCATCTTAAAGGCGTGAGGAGTCAGAACATGCCCTAGAAACAGTATTTCCTGTACACCAAAGACACATTTCTCTTGCTTAGCGGATAGCTGGTTCTCCCTCAACAACTCTAATACTTGTTTGACAAGAGACACATGAGATTCTAAATCAGGAGAGAATATCAAAATGTCGTCAAGATAGACAATAATAAATTTACCTAAGAACTCCCTAAGAATATCGTTCATTAAGTTTTGGAACACAGCTGGGGCATTGCTGAGTCCAAAAGGCATCACCTGATATTCAAAGTGTCCTATCGGAGTATTGAACGCTGTCTTCCATTTGTCTCCCTCCTTGATTCGGATTAGATTGTATGACCCTTTCAGGTCAATCTTGGAAAACCAGGTTGCCCTAATAGATCTTTTAAATTATCAGACAGACCAGACCTAAACTGACTCTTCAGGGCTGGTTCATTCCATCCTGAGGGAACACACCACCGTCTGAATTGGGTGCAATACTCCTCCACAGGGAGATGGCCCTGAACCAGTGCCCTAAGAGCCGTCTCGGCTACCGGGGCCCTGTCTGGTTCGTCATAGAAGGTACCCAGGGCCTGAAAAAAAACCTCCACAGAAGTTAGGAAACTGGCCCCAGGAGGTAACGAGAATGCCCAGTCCTGGGGATCACCCTGTAGTAGAGAAATGATAATACCCACGCGTTGGCTCTCGGGACCGGAGGACACGGGGCGCAAACGGAAGTAGAGTTTGCAACTCTCCTTAAAGGAGAGAAACCTCTTCCGGTCTCCTGAAAAGGGTTCTGGGAGCTTGATCTGGGGCTCAAAATGTGGACTAGAGGGCTGAGAAGTGGAAGAACCTTGCCCTAACTCAAAAGAACGAAGTTTCTCTCCTAGCTCCTGCACCATCTGTGTCAGGTTAGAGACATGGTCAGTCAGGGTCACAAGAGGATTCATGATACAGTGGTTATTGGGCCTGTTAATCTGTAACGGTCACGTCCACACACACACACACAGGGGGAAGGATAGTGACCACTGCGCTCCACCCTCACCCCTGGCCCTGCCTACTTGCCTCACGAGTCCTTATGACAGGGGAGAACTGGACGACAGTCCCTTACTTAGGATATGTGCAGGGAAGACAGACAAGACAAAATACAGAACCTGAACGGACCGGGTCAGAACCACGCAGTACAAAGTGTTAAGCAAAGAATGGTCAGGAGAAGCCCGGTGGAGCAGGCAAAGGATCATCAGGGAACAGGATCAGGTGAGTATTCAGTAGTCCAACAAATAGCCAGGAACCTAGAATTAACAGGCAACCTGTGTCCAGCAGGCTGCCTATATTTATAGTGGGGTCTGAGGGTCATGTGACGTGGCCAGCGTCACATGACCGACAGACAGACAAGTTAAAAACCGAGTGATCAGCTCAAGGCAGACCTAGGAGCAGGGAGCCTCCCAGCTAGCAAAGCCGCCCTGGGAACGAGGCCAAACACAGATCCTCGCTCTCGAAGCTAAGCAGCAGGTCTGCGGCTGATGGGAGACCGAGTGCACCTTTGGCGCCCCATGACATCAATGCTTCAATTCTATAACTACTTCTGATTAGAGATGATCGAACTTTGAAAAATTTGATTTGGCTGCTTCAGCGAATTTTACAAAAAAAATATTGCTTTGCGACAAATTACTTCATCGCGAAGTATGTTTTTATGTTAGTAGCAGGTGCAATGGCAATCGCTCCCATCATTGTACCCCTGAGATGTTTATGCATGATCGCGGCATCTGAGAGTAATAATACAGTTTAAAATTAACAGAAAAAATAATTAAATCATACTTACCACCTGCATTTGCTCGCGATGGGCCGGCCGCCGTCATCTTGCTTGAAGATCTTGTGCGAAATCTCGCTTGGCCCGAGGTGATGTTGTCACGGCGGCCGACGTAGTGATGTCATACGTCACCACATACGGGATTTCAGCCGAGATCTTCAATCAAGATGGCGGCTGGCTCGTCGCAAGCAAATGGAGACAGTAGGTATGATTTTTTTTTTTCTTTTTTTCTTTTTATACTATTTCAGGTTAAATTGATTCACTACCACAAAGAACTAGGAAATTCATCTTATCCTGAACTTATCCTGAAATTCGGATCGAATTCCACTTCGTTAGATTCGATTCACTCATTTCTAGTTCTGATAATAAAAACTCCACAAAACTTATGTTTGTCATGCTCTCCCCAGTCTTTACCTAGCACTGTCAGTGATTTGGCATTGTCAATGTACAAGCTCTGTCTACAGCTATAAAATGTCTTATTTAACACTTTTGGGACCAGACTATTTTGTTTTCTTTTTCTGTTAAAGTGTTCGCCATGCTGAATAAATACTTTTATATTTTAAAACTTAAGACATTTTCAGATTTGGCGATTTATGTTTATTTTGTATTGTTCAAGGTTATATGTTAAATTAAATTGATTTGAATCTTTAATATTTTTTTAAATTGTTAAAAACATTCTATTACTTTATTTTTTAGTGCCATTCGGGCACTTGAACAGGGTGTAATTTAATTGCTTATACCAAAGACTGCAATAGTTTAATATTGCAATCTATGGGGATTCTGCTATCTTCCTAGCAAGCCATATCACAAGCTGGAGTTTATAATCAGTTCACAATGGCAGGCCTGGAAGCATTCACAAGTCCATAGCAACCAAATGACACTCTGCAATCTTACTATAAGGAGGGATGGGAGAACAGAAGAAGCCCCCTGTGTCTATCCACTGAGATGCTGCTGTCACTGTTGACCATGTCATCTGAGGGCATGAAACAGCCATGATTGGAGCTAAATATAATACCTGCCACAGTAGGTGTGTGTCAGCTTGTGAGCCAGTTCTGTACATTCCTCACACGCCTCAAAGTGCCGTTGCATCACGGTGTGTGACATGGTTAAAAACACATTTCTAAAACTCACAAAATACCTATATTTAAAAAAAAAATGCACCAAATATAAAGAGAGTGATCAATATTTATATTCAACACGTGTATTATTATGCTTATTGATCATATATTTGGCAACAAAATAACAACATACATTTTGTCATATGGCCTGTCATATTTTCGGATTTGGCCTGTTTACTTATTTCAGTGTAGAAATTTGTCCATTTCAGATGATATTACCTACAAACTTTAACAATAATAAGCCTTGCTTTATTGTTAAATTCCAAAATATTTTACAATTTAAAGGGTTTGTCTTAAAAACTAAAAGTAACAAAAAATAATAATTTAAGTGATCCTCAAATTGTACTTGGCCACCATCTATCATTTGTTGTCATCTTTAGTCAACTTGAACTTTACTTCAGTTAGACCAATTAGATGAGTTAGTTTTATTCAAGACGCCTTTCACTTCATGTTTGGGAGATCTGCTTTTGCTTTGTCCTTTTTGATCAACAGGAGGATTGAATGTCAGCACAATGGAGAGGGGAATATTCATTTAGATTTCCATAGGGAACACTCCCCTCTCTCTTATGTCAAAAGATGTACAGAAGAGCAAATCTACCAAGCATAATGGGAAAGAACTTAACCCTTTCAGAATGTTCACACTTTTGACAAGGGTAAGTTTACATTAACAATTCATATTTATAATCATATTATACCTTATCATACCTTTTAATTTATATTCATTTATTTAAAGAAGACACCTAAAGCCTGTATTAGACAGGCAGATCAGCAAGCGATTGTCGGCAGGGAAGCGTTCCTTCCTAGCAATCGCATGCTTGCTAGCGGAATAATCAGAATTGCCTGATGAACGAGCATTTGCTCATTCGTCTGGCAATTGACGGCAGTAATACACTGCAAGATGATGGCTAACAAGTGTTCATGCAACTTTACGATCAAGAGTATTTATGTGCATTTTTGCACCATTTTGCAGTAAAACAGAAGCATAAATGTACAAAAGCTACAAAAAAAATTATAGTTCAGAATGTGCAGACATGTAATTTATGATGTGTGGTTATTAGGTTTCTCCTATCTCATCGGCTTACAATTAACTTTCACACATTTATCTTACCATTTATTTACAAGTGTGCCACTACCAATTTTAATGTGTGAGAAACTAGCGGTGGCGTTCACTACCTCTTGCGCTCACTACTTGTATTGCATCTGTTTGGTTCCACCATATCAACCAGAACACCGTCAGGATAGATTGCTATTAAAGGAAACTATTAATTGCTGTCTGACATGTTTTTCCCTGTTAAGAAAATGTATGGTAGACAGCATAAATGAATAGCCTGTGTAAAAACACACTGTGCCATTGGATTTGTTATGCTTTTTAAAATAAAAATAAAAAGTTTTAAAAAATTGCTATTGTCACACGAAAATATGCTTATTGGTGCGATTATAAACTGTAGAAAAATTGGAACAGGATAATTTTTTTTATAACAAAAATCTGGCATAACATAGGTATGTAGACTTTTTATATCCATTGCAGGTGCAGGACTTCTCAAAATTTAGATGCATAGTTTGCTCCAAATTGTGCCAGTTTTGGCACAGTTCACAACAGTATCTAGGTGCAGTGACATTAGTAATTTTGTTGCTTCTGTGGCATTTGTGGGGGAATATTCTAAATACGCATTTTTTTCTGCCATTTTTCTTCTTAAACTTTGATCACCATCAATAAACCATAAAAACATTAAAATGCATGATATTTTGCATTCATTATAGAACACTAAAAAAGTATCTGTGAAGGAGGTTTAAATCTCCTGTGGTCATGTGTATAACAATAGTCACTATGCAGCATGCTGTCCCCCCTCTGTCACATATGAATTAGAGCATCCAACAGGGATTATGCCAGTAAGTCTATAGATGCTTACAAGGTCTAACAGGTGATGATTTTCCTAAAAACTTTAGTGGATCAAGGTCAATGATGAGGTCTGTGGCGTTTCACTTGTTGCCATTATTCAGTGTGCGCTTCTTGTGGGTCTGAATTTGAGCTATTGTGTTCAATGTCAGTTCATGTTCACCACTGTTCCATGTGTGTCCTGGTGTCTGGAATCTCTGACCTCTGTGTGTCAGCTGTCAACTACACAGGGACTATTCCAAGAGGTACAGCCTTTTGTCTCTCCTGCAGAGAATTCCAGATTCCTTTTATAGGAGTTAAAGGGTGTATACCAGGTGACTGCTGGGATAATGCCCTAACGACTAGCCCAATATTAAACCGGTTAGTTTGAAAAATAGTTCCACAACCATTGTCCGTAACAGTTTGCACAACCCATGGAACCTGCTGCTCTTTCCAGGATGTGTTTGTCCATATGCCATGGGAGGCTGGATTCTCAACTTCTGCTGTCAATACATTTTGTCTACTGCGGCTTCTGCATATGTGTCTGTTTTGTCTGTACTAGGCTCTGTAGTGTATTGCTTGCATTTTTGTATGTTTCTGTAATCCCTCTGTAATTTGAGTTGGAAGTTGGGCTAGGGGTGGTAAGGGGTCCCAGTGAGTTAAGGTATGTCCCTACATTCTGGGGGCTTACTTTTGTCAGTAAGTTATACCAGAGGTTTAAGCTACACCTTGTGGTCTACTTCTGTCAGTAAGTGGTTCCAGGGGTTTAGGCTTTTCCCTGTCTGTTACTTTTATTGATAAATGGTGTCACAGGGGTTTACCCTGTACCCAATACCTGCTGATCTGACCACATAAAACATTATGGGTGAGGGCCTGCTGCCGCTTTGATGACTCTAGTTAACTTGGGGCTGATCACACGTCCTCTTGATAGCAATCCATTTGGATGTCTGGCCTATCAACTTTCGATGTTATTGTCAGCGCAAACAATTGTAAATATGGGTAACGGGGAATTAGTGTTTATTCAGGAGAGGGAGCCTGAGAAACGGCTACTGCTACCACATCGAAGCAAGGCAGCATGCGCGCAAATTACCTATTAGGTATAATTAGGTGAGAGCCTGCAGGTGAGCTGACCCAATAAAATATTTTAGGTTCGGGCCTGCTGGTGAGCTGACTCTGTAAAAGATTTTAGATGCGGGCCTGCAACTGAGCTGACAGTCAAAAAAATTATATGCTAGGGCCTGCAGGTGAGCTGACCCTGTGAAACATTATATTTGAAGGGCATATATGTGAGGGCATTATATGTGATGAATAAGCATGTTGACATGATGGAAGAGGAGGAGGAGAAAAGGAAGATTTAACCATATACCCTTGTTTGTGGTGGAAGGGGTGCATTAGAATACAGTGTATTCAGTACATTATAAACAACACATTTAAAGTGCCTTTATGTTCAGCCGCTTTCCTCTGGTGGAGTTGAGAAGTCATGGTCAATCCAGGCCTTGTTCATTTTTGCAAGAGTCAACCTGTCAGCATTTTTATTTGACAGGCGGATACGCTTATCTGTTATGATGCCACCAGCTGCACTAAATACCCGCTCAGACAAAATGCTGGCAGCAGGGCAGGCCAGCACCTCCAAAGCGTAGAGCACCAGTTCGTGCCACGTGTCAAGCTTGGACAACCAGTAGTTGTAAGGCACTGAAGGATCATTGAGGACGCTGACACGGTCTGCTATGTACTCCTTCACTATCTTCCCAAATTTTTTTCTCCTTGTGACAGTAGGCCGTGCATCAGGGTGAGGGTGCTGTCAGTGTCATGAAACTGTCCCAGGCTTTGGAGAGTGTTGCCCTGCCTCTGATGGAACTGCTGTGTGTTCTCCTTGTCTCCCCTCCTCACTTGGCCAAGGAACTACGGAGTCTGCTGCCACCATTGTCAGATGGAAATTTTTGGAGCAATTTTTCAACAAGGACCTTCTAAAATAGAACCGTTTTGCTTGTCATTTCCACCAGAGGAATGAGAGATGAGAAGTTATTTTTGTAGCGGGGGACGAGAAGGGTGAACAACCAGTAATCCGTGTTGTGTAAAATGCGTATAACGTGCAGGTCGCGGGAAAGGCAGCCTAAGATGAAGTCAGCCATGAGTACCAACAGTCAAGACTTCCCTGTCATCATCAGAAGGATCACTCTCAATCTCCTCATCCTCTTCCTCCTCTTCTGCCCACCCACGCTGAACAAATGGAATTAAACTTCCATGGGTACTACCCTTTATAGCGGAGGCATCCGTCTCCTGCTTCTCCTCCTCCTCTTCATCGTCCAATTCACGCTGAGAAGACGAACTGAGGGTGGTCTGGCTATCACCCTGTGTAATGTTTTTCCCCATTTCCACCTCTTCCACAAGCAAAGCGTTGTCTTTAATTGTGAGCAGCGAGCGTTTGAGTAGACACAGAAGTGGGATGGTTACGCTGATAATAGCGTTATCGCCGCTCACCATCTGTGTTGATTTGTCACTCAAAGTTTCTTAAAACCTCACAGAGGTCAGACATCCATGCCCAGTCCTCGCTTGTGAATAGCGACAGCTGACTGGAAAGGTGACGACCATACGTGGAGTTCCAGCGCAGGCTCATGTTGCACAACAGACCGGCTGAAGCTGTTGTTGACTTGCAGAAATGTTCACACACGCAGCACACCTTTACCAGTAGCTCAGGCAAATTGGTGTAGGTTTTGAGAAACCGCTGAACGTCAAGGTTGAAGACGTGGGCAAGGCATGGGATGTGTCTAAGCTTGCTGAACTCCAAAGCCGCCACCAAGTTACGGCCATTATCAGACACAACCATACCTGGTTCTAGGTTGAGTGGTGAGAGAGCTCAGTCTAGTATCTTATCCCCCTGCCACAGCTCTGTGGTGGTGTGCTGTTTTTCCCCTAAGCATATCAGCTTCAGCATGGCCTGTTACCGCTTCCCCACTGCAGTGCTACACTGTTTTCAGCTATCGATTGATGACTGACTGGTGCTGCACGTGGATAATTCGGAGGTGAAAGTGGAGGAGGAGGCGGAGGAGGAGAAGTGGGGGTTGGAGCCACTAACGTAGGTGCTGGCAGAAACCTTGTTCGACGTATGGCCCGCAATCCTTGGCGTCAGTAGCACCTGTGCAATCCCAGGGTACGACTCGCTCCCAGCCTCCACAACATTCACCCAGTGTGCCATCAGGGAAATGTAGTGTCCCTGGCCGAATGCACTTGTCCATGTGTCCGTGGTTAAGTGGACCTTCCCAGTAACTGCATTGGTCAGGGCACGTGTGATGTTACAGGACACATGTTGGTGTAAGGCGCACACCTTGAAAAATAGTGGCAGCTGGGGACTGCGTAACGCGGGATGGCCGACAACATCAGGCTGCAGAAGGTCTCAGTGTCCATTAGCATTTCCAGGGCCAGTAATTTGGAAAGCTGCACATTTTGCGTTATGGCCTGTGGGTGGGGGCTGGGTATTTTCACTTGCATTCAAATGCCTGGCGTAAGGACATTTGGACGCTACACTGGGACATGGAAGTGGATGTGGTCACTGATGGTGCTTACGAATGTCCAGGTAGAGGGCGTGAGGCATCCGGGCCTGTGCCTTCGACAGGGCATTGTCCAGCAGCAGTGGTTTGACCCGCAGACACAGATTGTGAACCCAGGCGTTCGTCCCACTTATTACGGTGCTTGGATGCCATGTGGCAGATCATGCTGGTGGTGGTGAGGTTGCTAGGGTTCACACCCCGTCTCATTTTCGGATGACACAGGTTGCAATCTACTATTCTTTTGTCACTCGTACATTCTTCAAAAAAGCACCAGACTGCGGAACATCTACCCCTTGGCAAGGGAGATTTCTGCAAGCAGGTGCTCCATGGAACAGTTGCAGGCCTGTTTGGTGTGGCCCGCTTTCTCCCTTTTGTCACCCCACTGCCTTTTCCAGCCTTTTGTGGTGCTGCAGATCCCTCCCCTTCTGTACTGCTCTCCTCGCTCGGCTTGCCACCTTCCCAGGTTGGGTCAGTGACCTCATCGTCCACCACCTCCTCTTCCACTTTATCACTCTGATCATCCTCCTGATTTGTTAACCTAACCACAACCTCAGTGATTGCCAACTGTGTCTCATCCTCATCATCAACCTCTTGGCAACTGTGTCTCATCATCATCCACCTCATTAAACTCTAATTGGCGTTCACTAACGTCAGGTTCTTGTGACTGTGTATGCTCAAGAATATGGGAATCAGGGCACAAGATCTCATATCCCTCTTCAAGCGTGCTTGGCGAGAGGGCCAAATCAAGTAATGGCGCTGAAAAGAGCTCCTCGGAATAGCCGAGTGTGGGATCACTTGTTTGGCCACACTGTAAATGGTGGGAGGATGGAGGATCAGGGTGAGGATTGTGTGGACCAGACTCCTGGGTACTGAGACTGAACCTATTGGAAGACAGAGTGGTGCTTTACTGACTGGAAGCATTATCTGCTGCAATCCAACCGACAACCTGGTCGCACTGGTCTGACTTCAAGAGTGGTGTCCTGCGCCACCTTGCAAACTGGGATATGAAGCTAGGTATCTTGGATGATTGTTTTTCTTGTGCTCTGGCAGCAGGCACAGTTTCTCCGTGCCCAGGGCCAAGGCCTCTGCGTGCACCATCAGCATCACGGCCACTTCCCCATCCCCTAATGCTCGCCTTCTTCATTTTAAATGTGATATATTCTTGAAAGTATAGTCCAAAAACACACTTGGAAATCCAGCTCTTGATCCAAAAGCAGGGGAACTTTATTTCAGCGGTTTAAAAACTTTAGTTACAGGAAATGTACTATAGTTACGCGTTTCAGACCACCTCTATTTTCATCATGTCATGATAAAGGACCCAAAATAGAGGTGGTCTGAAACGTGTAACTATATTACATTTCCTGTAACAGAAGTTTTTAAACCGCTGAAATAAAGTTTCCCTGCTTTTGGATCAAGAGCTGGATTTCCAAGTGTGTTTTTGGACTATTGTTTGAACAGCCAAACCCCGGGGCTGTTGTCTGTGATCTGCACAGCAGAAAGCAGGTGAGAGCTGCTTTTTTCACCATTTCACCATTCTTGAAAGTATTTCACATGTATAGTAGCGTAGGATTTGGAAGTGTATGTGTAAAAATAAATTACAACAGTATTTATGATGAGGAAACGTTATACAGGACAGGTACCACAGGTAATGTCACAGTTCACAGTGTCTACAGAAAAACTGCACTGGATATCACTGATATTTTAGGGATGCGCACACGTTAGACAGAAGATGTGGCATGGATAATTTAACAGTCCGCAGGGGACGCCGTCTACAGAAAAACTGCACTGGATGTCACTGCTATTTTAGGGATGCGCACACTTTAAACAGGACATATGGCGCAGATAGTTTAACTGTCCGCAGCAGCCTATTACACAGTATTTAGCGCAGGATGCACAAAAAAATATATTGCTGCTGTGACACACAATAGTCCTTAAAAGGACTTTTGGGTCTCTGAAAAAAAAATTGTATAAAAATCTTCCTATTACACTCCCTACACTGTCTGTCCCTTCCTATGCACAGCTCTCCCAAACACTGAGCAATTTAGCGCAGGTTACGCTACAAAAATATATTGCTGCTGTCACACACAATAGTCCTTACAAGGACTGGTCTCTGAAATGTTTTTGCACACTTATAATATTCGATTACACTCCCTATACTCCGTTCCTAGCCTCAGCTCTCCCTGACTTAGAATGAGCCGAACACGAGTCATCAAGTGCTATGTAGCTCCCTATGACGTGTTCCGGCCAGCCAATCACTGGCATTACAGTGAGGGCAGTACTTACCTGCAAGTTTATTGGCTGCTTAGCAGCCGCAAAACGTGTGGGGAGGAGACTCGAGCATCGCTATGCTCGGCACATGGCGGTACTCGGCCGAGTACCGCCATGTGCCAAGCATAGCGATGCTTGAGTCGAACTGGTATTCGGCTGAGCATGCTCGCTCAACACTAGTCCCAGGGGTTTAGGCTTTTCCCTGTGAGCTTACTTTTGTTGGTAAGTGGCCCTAGAGGTTTAAGCTATGTTCTTGAACACTTTCTGTTTGTATGTGTTTGAAGAAGAGAAAGCATAAGGACAGGGTACTGTTAAAGTGGCATTTCTCTTGTTGTCATTGTTCCATGTGTACAGGCTCCGACTTTTTGGGGGTTTGCATTTGGGCTATTGTGTTTAAAGGTGGTTCATGTTTGCTAGTTTTCTATGTGTCCTGGTGTCAGTTTCTTGTGAATCAGTGCCATTGTGCTTTATATCTCGCCTCAGTTTGGTACTGCTAGGGTTATCTTTCCTTGGCTCTGTGTGTGCACCTGTTTTTCTTATGTGTTCATTTGCTCTGCTCCATATTCTGAGTTGTGTCTTGCCCCGGTTGTGCAACAAGTTCTGCTTGTATCTGTTCAGATTCTGTCTGCTTTTTCTGTGTCTGAATTATGATCTATGTTCTGTTTGCCATTCATCAGTGTCTGTTCCATGGATTTGTATGTATTCTGTGTGCTTGACCTTGTCTTGTTCAGTCTGTGGTTGCCTTGGTCTTGCATGCCAGTCTATTCTCCACCTGGTTCGCTCTGTGTGTGCTTTGCCTGTGCCTCTGGTGCTTTGCACTGGAGTTTATAACCTCTGTGTGTCAGCTGCCAACTACACCAGGACTATTCCAAGAGGTAGAGGCCAGGGGGCTCCCCTGCAATGAAGTGACAATCCCTGTATAGGGGTTAAAGGATGGATATCAGGGGACTGCCATGATAACACATCCAGGACTAGCCCAATGTCAAATTGGTTAGTTGATACAGTGGTTCCACAACCATAACAATTGACTTTATACTACTTTAAAGCCGGTATTACTATGTGATGGTGTCCTGAGCCTCATCATCACTGATCTCCTATTAGTGTCATAAGGGTAGGTCACCATTAGTGTTGAGCGAATCGAAGTTAACGAAGTGGAATTTCATCCGTATTTCAAGAAAAATTTGATTCACCGTTAAGCCAAATTTCCTGGTGCTTTGCGGTAATTAATACATTTTTCCTGAAATGAAGGTAAAAAAAAAAAACATACCTCATCCATTCGAGCCAACTCTCTTGCACGCTGATGTGTGACATCACCACATCATCATGCTGGGTGGGTGGGGTGACGTCATTGATGATGTCATCACGTCAGTACATGCCCCAATTGACATGTATTCATCAATCAAGATGTCTGCGGCGACCTAATCAAATGGATGAAGTGAGTGTATATATTTTTGTTTTAAACCATAATTAACCTTCTGATAGGCTGGATGTGACTTAGATGCCGAGATCAGTGCTGAACACAGCATCTGAAGGTTTAAATGACAGGGAGTGGCACGGGCGCCGTTCCTCATCATTGCACCCACTGATTCATTATGAAGTAAGTTGTAAAAAAACAAATTTCTTGATGAAATGTGATGAAGCAGCCAAATCGAATTAGTCTCCATATTCACATTTGCTTTATCTAAGAAATTAAACATGCATGATGTATGGAAAAACTCAGTAATAAGACTAATACAAGAGTTTGAAATAATGATAGTGCTATTTTGTGTGGTATACCAGGATAATAACACTATAGCATGCAGTCTACACTGCTCTCAGTCAACATTGTGTGTTCTACATTGTTATACTCCCTTAGCCATGTAATATACTTTCATTATGTCTTTTCCTTGGTCATGCTCTCTCTCAGCATTATGAATTCATCCATTATGTCATTGTTCCCCCCCATATATAATACTCAGTGTGTGCTCTCTCACTCTCACCCCTCTCTCTGTTAGATGTAGTCTCTGCACTACTCCTCTACTGCTCATGTTGTTCCTACAGTTGCTGAGATCTTGGAGTGGACTATGTCCCTCTCCACTCATCTCTTCACAGTGGCTCTTCTCCACCAAGACTCCATATTTAGTCAGACAGTTGCCTCAGAGAGGAAGATTTTGCATCCCTAGAGAAAAATGCCTCAACTGACCCAGACATTAGAGGAGCCTATAAACAGGAAGACCAAGAATATAGAATATAGGGCCTCTATCACACAAAATTAACCACTCCAGTTCCAGCCAGAAACAACCCTATTCTGGTATTCTGGCTCTGTAGACTAAGGCCTCATACACATGGCAACATCCGTGCAGTGGCCAGGACAGATCGAGACCCATTCAACTTGAATGGGTCTGTGATCCGTCCGTGCAGTAAAAAAAATAGAACATGTTCTATTTTTTTGCGGTGCGAAGGCACGGACAGAAACACCATGGAAGCTTCCGTTCAAGTGAATTGGTCTGCATCCATGATGAGGGTGCACATGGCCTGTGCCCCTGTATTGCGGACCTACAGTCTTGAAGGAGTTCCCAGAGATGCTTAGCACTTGTTGGCCCTTTTGCCTTCACTCTGCAGTCCAGCTCACCCCAAACCATCTCGATTGGGATCAGGTCCGGTGACTGTGGAGGCCAGGTCATCTGGCGCAGCACCCCATCACTCTCCTTCATGGTCAAATAGCCCTTATTTTCAAAGTTTTCCCAATTTTTCGGCTGACTGACTGACCTTAATTTCTTAAAGTAATGATGGGCACTAGTTTTTCTTTACTTAGCTGCTTTTTTCTTGCCATAATACAAATTCTAACAGTCTATTCAGTAGGACTATCAGCTGTGTATCCACCTGACTTCTCCTCAACGCAACTGATGGTCCCAACCCCATTTATAAGGCAAGAAATCCCACTTATTAAACCTGACAGGGCACACCTGTGAAGTGAAAACCATTTCAGGGGACTACCTCTTGAAGCTCATCAAGAGAATGCCAAGAGTGTGCAAAGCAGTAATCAAAGCAAAAGGTGGCTACTTTGAAGAACCTAGAATATGACATATTTTCAGTTGTTTCACACTTGTTTGTCATGTATATAATTCCACATGTGTTAATTCATAGTTTTGATGCCTTCAGTGTGAATCTACAATTTTCATAGTCATGAAAATAAAGAAAACTCTTTGAATGAGAAGGTGTGTCCAAACTTTTGGTCTGTACTGTGTATATATATATATATATATATATATATATAGCCTCACCATATTTTTGTATTCAAATGTCAACTCTCAGCTCTCCTCACATGTCCATTTTAGTATATTCGTAAATTCTTTAATTATCCATAAGATGACAAATCTGGCAGTCCTTGTCTTAGAACTCTGCTGTTCCTCTGTTATTCCTTCTGGAAATGTATGAATGAAGTGATACATGGTATTATCATGCCCCTTATCAACTAGGTGTGTTCTGTACTGTTTGGAAGTGTCCACACTGATCACACAATGGACTGTGTAGAAAATCACTCCACTGTCAAGAAGAATGGTAACGTCTAGTTGTCTATTTATTCATCATACATTTCCAGATGGAATAAAAAAGGAATGATACAGTGCATAAAATTTGTGCTCCAGCTGTAATGTTTGTAAGCTTTATCATATTCTAATGCAATTAAAATAAGAATTTCCATGAAAAAGAGAACAGCTGTAACAAACATTTTTTACAAAGAAATGTGTCAGTGAATTGTGCATGTGAGCTAAATGATTTAAACCCAAACTATTAAATGTTTAAGGAGAAAAAAAAATGAAATGACAAAACAATAATCAACACATCAGCTCTTTAATGAGCAAAATTATGTTTTTCAGCATTGGAATAATAGTGTTTATCCAGATTATCTTTATTTCACTCAGTGACCAGAATTTTGGTCAAGAAGTACAAAGTAATTTCCATTAATATACAAGTTTGTGTGTAATAAGCCTTTATTTTTGAAAAAGAGTAACTGAAAAGAAAGTTACTGCAGTTAGTTTGTCAGAGAAACATATTTGCATTATCTTACAAACTATCAAAATTACTAATTTTGGAAATGTAAAAAAAAAAGAAAGAAACAAAAGAAGAAACAAAACAAAAAGAAAAACACGTTAACTGTTGTCTAATAGAAATATACAGGTAAGAGAGAAATTATTTCTTATTGATGTGCTCTTAAGTCCACCTCTATCATTTTCCATATAAATGTACATCTGATACATATACAAACACCTTGAAAAGACTGTGATAAATACCTTCCTGATAGACAAGAGGGAAAGTCATATTTTTGTGTTTGGATAATATTAGTATAAAATTACAGAGGCAGAACTGGGTTTATAAATTTTGTTGGCACCCTTCATTAAAGTGTATCCTTGGTATCTACATATGTATACATTTTACTTATATACTGCTGTGAGGTAACATCAATATAAAATAAATTTACAGTGGCAACGAAAAATTTTACATTTTTAACACATGGACATGCAACATGAAAAACCTGTTAAAAAATATATCAGTAGTGGGACAATTACTCAAGTTTTCTTTGGACGCATTGTTACTTACCATTATTATCAATTGCATCAGATCTCAACTCTACCAAATAAAATGCATCATTTACCATAAAACCTAAAATTGTTTAGACTGAACAAGCATGTAATATATCTTTAAATACATATATCCTTTGGGATTCTCTCCAGTAAGTGTTTCTCAATCTATTTCTAACCTAAATTATGCACCTTTTATTTCTATCTCAAATAAGAACCAAGGACAATATAATGCTGGAATTAAAAACTTTTTAAAGCTCCCTTTAAAAAAATATCACCTTAAGGTTTGCCAATTGATGTCATATTCTTTCATGAAAAAAAAAAAAGTTTAATGGGATGAGAACAATTTTAATTGTGGCTTAATCAGCAGCACAGCCACCAAGCATACAAATTATCATGCACTTCGTGCTAAAAAGATCCAGTTTCCTTTATTTCACAATTGATAGTGACAGCACTTAAGTGATAATGTTATACTTGCCAGGACTTGAAACCTCTTTTGTTCTATTGGCAGTTTACAGAATGGGGCCCCGAGATGAGGCCTTAACAGCATTGGTGCTTTGTGCACTTATATATATGATCTACACAATAAAACAGTTCAAAATAAAAAAAAGGGGGGGTGAAAAATATCAGACATTCCATGTGTGAGTCCCTTGTGCATATAAATACATTTTAAGTCTTTGTCCTCTCTTTTTTGTAGCACATGCCTAAAGCCAATTTGTAACTTAAAACCTAAAAAAAGTTGAATATGAATTAAAAAAACACTATCATTCACAACAATTATTTCAATTGCTGCTGTTGTCCATTTTGATTATTTACATTTTTTTTCCAAAATTTCCAAATGTTTTTGATATGTATGTGCAGTATGCACATTGTAATCCTCCATCTTTAAATAATGCAAGTTCTGTGGGGTTGAAAATCCAATAAATTTCCAATAAGGTCAACTACTGTAATACATCAAAAATAAAGTCTGTATTCCATTTAGTCTGGCTATACTCTGGTTGTAGAATGTGAATGTGGATGCGGATGTGGGTGTGGATGGGGATGAGGAAGTGTGTTATTTTGTCCTGCAGTATAAGTATTGAAGGCATGTATGGGCTGAATCCCTGGTATAGTGTTAGGAATCATTGTTATAGTATTAGGGGTCATTAGGGGAATATCATCTGGGGATCTTCGCATTGCTAGTGTGTAGTCTGGAGGACAGGCATTTCGAAGAACAACCTCGTGGGGATGGATAGATTCACATTCATGGTCCAAGTCTGTGTGCTTCATTTGCAGAGACATAATTTCTTCTTCTTGTGCATGGGCTATGTCATTTGTAGTGTTGCGCTGAGGACTACATCTCCTATGCACATCATGTCTCCTTTTATCCTTTTTGTAATATAATGCAGCAAATGCCAAAATATTAAGGAAAAGTAGAGATGCTCCAACAGCAATAGTGACGCTTAACTCAGTAGAATAGTCTCTTTCCAATGAAAATGGACTAGGCTGTTGTTTGAAGTTATCTTCATTAATTGTTGGAAAGGCTGAAGTTACAGGTACAAGGATTTTCCTTGTTGGTCTAGAAGTGATATCTGTAGATGGCCCTTTAGTTGTGGTGAGGTCATTAATCACATGAAGATGTGGAACAAGTTCTAGCCAAAGGTTTACTTTATTAGCCCTATAATGTTCCTTAACTCTGGGTTTTAATCCAATGTGGAGATAAAGTTGGTCCTTTTGTGAATATCTAGTCCACGCAACTTCTTCAAAACGATTTGGCTTTGTGTGGATGAATTTTGTGTCTTGTGGAACGGGTTGATTTGGGTCCCTAAAAGAAAAAAAATAAAATTTAACAATAAATAATGAATAGCAATGCAAGCGAGTGTAATTACCTTGTTAGTATCAAATATAGAATGATAAATTATGTATTACATAGGTATTGATTTGTATAATTCAATATATCATGAATTATTGTCAACCAATTGCAAGTTAACTCCTTTGTGAGTGAAAATTTATGTAGGGAGTCGGGTTTTTAAATATGGTGATCGATTTAAACAGCAGATACCAGAAGCTAATATATGTGATCGTTGATAATGTCGACCGTACTTATTTAACTTCTTAGATGTGCTTTCTGGCATGCAATGGCTCCTCCTAGTGGGGATCGGGGAGCTGGATGGTGTGCCCCACAGTCTCCTAAATGATCCGTGGCTACTGCAGATAGGTTCTCACGGAGACCCTGTCTCTGTTAGGGCTCCATAGGAACACATTGAAATTCTCCTAGACTCCAATGCTCATGCATTAGAATCTATGAGAGAAGCAACCTTGCTTGTTCATGTTCCCTAGAGGAACTATCAAAAAGTTAAAATAAAAGTTTTATAAATATTAAAAAATCAAAAAATTCAAATCACCCCCTTTCCCCAAAATGAAAAAATAAATTAAATTAAGAACAAAAAAATAAACATCATTGGCATCATCACATTCAAAAATTCCTGTACTATTAAAATATAAAATATTTATCCCATAAGGTGAATGACGTAATATAAAAAAAAACATCAAAATCACTGATTCACCATTTTTTTGTCACTTCACCTCCCCCCAAAAATTGAATAAAAAGTGATGAAAAAGTCAAACACCAAATTTATTGTCCCACAAAAAAATTAGCCCTTACAAAGTTCCATGGACATAAAAATAAAAAAAAGTTATGGGGGTTTTGATATGGCAATGCAAAAAAATATAATAGTTTTTATTTTTTTTGTATTAAAACACAAGAAAAACTATATGTGGTATTGTTATAATTGTACTGACCCAGAGAATGAAGGTAACAGGTCAGTTTTACCACTTAGGAAATGCTGTAAAAACAAAACCCATAAAACTGTGGCAGAATTGTGTTTTTTTAATAATTTCACCCCATTTTAATTTTTTTACAGCTTCCCACTACATCATATCTAACAGTAAATGGTGCCATTAGAAAGAACAACCAGTCCCGCCATAAGCAAGCCCTCATATGACTATGTCAATGGGAAACTGAAGTTATGGCTCTGGCAGGAGTAAAAAAAAAGGAAAACGGTCAAGCAGTTAGAATAATGTTTGAAACTTTTAATGACCTAGTCAATGCAACAAGAATAGATTATAGCTTGCCATGTTGATTTAAAATCTTCATCCTCAGCTGAGAGTAACATTCTGCAGACAAATAAAGAGTTTATGGTATCTATGGTAGCATATGAGTATGGACTGCAGGATATCTCCTCCGCAATCCTCAGAACGAATTGAAAACAATTATATGGCTCATTTTATTGAACACAAATGCTCCCACCCACCCACTGGGCAGATAACTACAGCATGGTTCCATTCACTTGAATGTTTTGCATTACCTACTGTATCAGTGCAGATGCAAGGCAGGGTTCCTGTATAGACGAAATGCTGAAGTAAACTCAATTATTTGTGTTTGATGTTGTAGGGAACTCCCAATATTTATAATAACACTAGCAGAAGGACCCGGCTTCGCACGGGTATATTTCATCTATTTTACTTAATGTTTGCGTGTGTCGTTAAAAGATATCGACAGTATCCTCTATAACGGTGACCTCCACAGCCCCCCCAACCCTTAGTACTGACCCCCACAGTGCCCAGCCTTCTTAAAATGGGACCTCCACAGTAGCCCATCCCCTTAACTTTGAACTTCACAGCAGCGTTCCCCTTTAACAATGACCTCCACAGTTCCCACCCCTTTAACAGTGACCTCCAAAGTGTCCGCCCCTTTAACAGTGACTTCCACAGTGCCCGCCCCTTTAACAGTGACCTCCACAGTGCCAGCCCCTTTAACAGTGACCTCTACAGTGCCCTCCTCTTTAACAGTGACCTCCACAGTGCCCTCCCCTTTAACAGTGCCCTCCAAAGTGCCCGCCCCTTTAACAGTGATTTTCTACGGTGCCTGCCCCTTTAACAGTGACCTACATGGTGCCCGCCCCTTTAACAGTGATCTCCACAGGACCCTGCCCCTTTAAGGCTAGGGCTACATGACGACATGTGTTGTGTGACATTTTGTCTCAACAATTTTTATAATGATAGGCTATGGTGTCGCACTGCAACATGTTGCGACTGTGACATGACAGTCGCAAAAAAATCCATCCAAGATGGATGCATGTAGCAGAGTAGTTGTGCCCTATGTGTCGTGCGATTTGGGTTGGCTGGGTTGTTATGGAAACCTGGAGTAAAGCTTTGTGTGTGGAGAGTAAGGGCTTCTATTGGCTGATAAGGGACATGTGACCGTGTGTATGGCAGTTGGCATATGAACAGAGAGACTTGCAGGTTTGTATTGGCTAATGTAGGTAATTTTTTGTGACCCCACAAGATTTCTTTCCAGGTAGTAAGGGATGTGTATACCAAGTTTCGTTGAAATGGATGGTTGCGTTTTTGAGTTTTTGCGGAACATGCACACATACATATATACGTCCTTTTTATATATATAGATCGAATATTATCTATCTATCTATCTATCTATCTATCTATCTATCTATCTATCTATCTATTATCTATCTATCCC
>NW_024400070.1:0-53751 GCF_905171765.1 Bufo bufo
AGGCTGAGCCTGTGTCACCCAAGTGCATTTAACCATCAACAGTGTGGTTATTTTTTGGCCATATACTACATCAGGTGCAGGCTGAGCCTGTGTCACCCAAGTGCATTTAACCATCAATAGTGTGTTTATTTTTTGCTATATCCTACATCAGGGTCAAGCTTTCATCAAGTGCATTTAACCATCAATAGTGTGGTTATTTTTTGGCCATATACTACATCAGGTGCAGGCTGAGCCTGTGTCACCCAAGTGCATTTAACCATGAATAGTGTGGTTATTTTTTGGCCATATACTACATCAGGGGCAAGTTGAGCCTGTCACCCAGCGCCTAAAAAATAGGCCTGACATTTATATTCCTCCAAATCAGTACTGTTTTAGCTGGTCAAGTTATTTTTAGTGACCGTCAGTGGCGTCTCTAGCTTTCAAATTTTGGGGGGGCACACTGGGGGCCAGGACAAAAGTAGGGGGGGCAGCTATAACAATGATACATTTACACAAGTACGCTTAGAAATGCTACAATACTTTACCCAATACCTAAAACCGCAACAGGGAAGAAAAGTCCAGCTGTCTGTGGATGACACTTTTATAGAGAGGGGGATCTGTGGATGACACTGCTATGGGGGGGATCTGTGGATGCCACATACCGTATATAGCATCTTATGCTATATGTGTCATCCCCAGATCCACCCCATGACAGTGTCATCCCCATTTCCCCCTCCATAACAGTGTCATCCACAGATCTCCCTCCCTATAACAGTGTCATCCACAGATCTCCCTCCCTATAACAGTGTCATCCACAGATCTCCCTCCCTATAACAGTGTCATCCACAGATCTCCCTCCCCGCCTCTCACAGGAGTGTACATATATAAAAAAAAGCATATTTCACATGAACACTTACAGTTACTTGGCTTGGCCCTTGGGGATCTCGGACGCCACTTCAACACTTTGGCCGGGGGCTCGGCGGAGCTGATGTTGTGTTTTATCCTAATGAGAAAGATTTCATAATAAGGATTTGGAGAAGGGGCAGAGGGATAGCAGAGCAGGGAGAGGCTGGTGCTGCTACTAGGGGGTCATACCATGGGGGAGTAATAAAGCCCACCATAATGCCCCCCAGTAGAAATAATTCTCTTTATAATGTGCAAAACATACCCCCTTGTAATGCCCCCAGTTGAGCTAATGTCCCCCATAATGTGCCAGTATAAAATACCCCTATATAGTGCCCCAGTAAATGGCTCCATAGTGCTCCTCTCCCCCCTTCCTGCTAGTGCCCCCCATAATGTACCAGTATAAAATGCCCCATATATCGTGCCCCAGTAGATACCCTCAGTGTCCCCCATAATTTGCAAGTATAAAATACCCCTTCTTAGTGCCCCCCGTAGATGACTCCATAGTACTCCTGTCTCCCCTTCTCCATAGTACCCACCATAATGTGTCCCAGTATAAAATGCTACTGTACAGAGCCCCCCATATAAAACACCCCTTCTTTGTGGCCTCAGTAGATGCCCCTATAGTGCCCACCAGTAATGTGCCAGTAATAAGTGCCCTCAATAACGTGCCACTGCCAGTAACAAGAGCCCCCCAATGTGCCAGTAACAAGAGCCCCATCACGTGCCAGTAATAAGCCCCCCATCACGTGCCAGTAATAAGCCCCCCATCACGTGCCAGTAATAAGCCCCCCATCACGTGCCAGTAATAAGCCCCCCATCACGTGCCAGTAATAAGCCCCCCATCACGTGCCAGTAATAAGCCCCCTATCACGTGCCAGTAACAAGAGCCCCATCACGTGCCAGTAATAAGCCCCCCATCATGTGCCAGTAATAAGCCCCCCATCACGTGCCAGTAATAAGCCCCCCATCACGTGCCAGTAATAAGCCCCCCATCACGTGCCAGTAATAAGCCCCCCATCACGTGCCAGTAATAAGCCCCCCATCACGTGCCAGTAATAAGCCCCCCATCACGTGCCAGTAATAGGCCCCCCTATTACGTGCCAGTAATAAGCCCCCCCATTACGTGCCAGTAATAAGCCCCCCATTACGTGCCAGTAATAAGCCCCCCATTACGTGTCAGTAATAAGCCCCCCATTACGTGCCAGCAATAAGCCCCCCATTACGTGCTTGTAATAAGCCCCCCATTACGTGCCAGTATTAAGCCCCCCCATCACTTGCCAGTATTAAGCCCCCCATCATGTGCCAGTATTAGGTCCCCCCATCATCATGTGCCAGTATTAAGCCCCCCCATCATCATGTGCCAGTATTAAGCCCCCCCATCATGTGCCAGTATTAAGCCCCCCCATTGTAATAAGCCCCCCCATTGTAATAAGCCCCCCTCATTGTAATAAGCCCCCCCATTGTAATAACCCCCCCTCCATTGTAATAACCCCCCCTCCATTGTAATAAGCCCCCTCCATTGTAATAAGCCCCCCCATTGTAATAAGCCCCCTCATTGTAATAAGCCCCCCATTGTAATAAGCCCCCCTCATTGTAATAAGCCCCCCCATTGTAATAAGCCCCCCCATTGTAATAAGCCCCCCCCCCATTGTAATAAGCCCCCCTCATTGTAATAAGTCCCCCCACTGTAATAAGCCCCCCTCATTGTAATAAGCCCCCCCATTGTAATAAGCCCCCCCATTGTAATAAGCCCCCCTCATTGTAATAAGCCCCCCTCATTGTAATAAGCCCCCCTCATTGTAATAAGCCCCCCCATTGTAATAAGCCCCCTCATTGTAATAAGCCCCCCCATTGTAATAAGCCCCCCCTCATTGTAATAAGTCCCCCCATTGTAATAAGCACCCCCATTGTAATAAGCCCCCCTCATTGTAATAAGCCCCCCCATTGTAATAAGCCCCCCCATTGTAATAAGCCCCCCCATTGTAATAAGTCCCCCCATTGTAATAACCCCCCCCCCCCCCCCCCCAATGCCAGTAACACTATTGTAAAAAAAAAAAAACAACAAAAAAAACCACTTATACTTACCTCAGTGTCAGCGATGCGATGCAGACTCTTCCTGTGTCCCGCGCTGTAAGGCTCGGGCGGTGCGATGACGTCATCGCCCCGCCTTCGCCGGCCTCTGATAGGCTGCAGGCACTAGGCCGGCAGCCTATCAGAGGAAGGGGAAGGGACACGCCTCTCCCTCCCCTGCACCTCCGCTGGCACAGGCAGATTACTAAGGAGATGAGTGCAATGGAAGCGCTCATCTCCCTGTGCCCGGCGGCGGCGGCTCACTTGGGGGGGCATTTTAGTTGGGGGGGCACATGGGGGGGCACAGCATGATGTAGGGGGGGCCGTGGCCCCCTCTGGCCCCCCCCTGGCGACGCCACTGAAGCGCTCATCTCCCTGTGCCCGGCGGCGGCGGCTCACTTGGGGGGGCATTTTAGTTGGGGGGGCACATGGGGGGGCACAGCATGATGTAGGGGGGGCCGTGGCCCCCTCTGGCCCCCCCCTGGCGACGCCACTGGTGACCGTAAAAGCACAGTTTTTGTTCTGGGTTGAAAAACAATTCCCAAATTTGCCATTCTCAAAATTAGTAGTTTCTGCTATATCAGGCCTACTTTAAATCTATCCCTAAAAGGGTATATTAGATTCAAGGTGCTGATAGGGTCATTCTGAAAAACTTAAAACACACGCTACAGTGCAGATACAAGTCTAATTCTGTGATTAAACCTATACCTGTCACACAGCGCCTAAAAAATAGGCCTGACATTTATATTCCTCCAAATCAGTACTGTTTTAGCTGGTCAAATTATTTTTAGTGACCGTAAAACCACAGTTTTTGTTCTGGGTTGAAAAACAATTCCCAAATTTGCCATTCTCAAAATTAGTGGTTTCTGCTGTATCAGACCTACTTTAAATCTATCCCTAAAAGGGTATATTAGATTCAAGGTGCTGATAGGGTCATTCTGAAAAACTTAACACACACGCTACAGTGCAGATACAAGTCTAATTCTGTGATTAAACATATACCTGTCACACAGCGCCTAAAAAATAGGCCTCACATTTATATTCAGCTAAATCTGTCATTACTGGTGTGCCTGTATTAGTGTAATATGGTACCTAAATAGATAGCCAGACAGTGTTAGGTGTCTGTAAAAAAAGGCCTGAATTTTAATTCAATACATTGGCCCGAATAATATTTTTCTTATTGTGGTGAACGGTAACAATGAGGAAAACATCTAGTAAGGGACGCGGACGTGGACATGGTCGTGGTGGTGTTAGTGGACCCTCTGGTGCTGGGAGAGGACGTGGCCGTTCTGCCACAGCCACACGTCCTAGTGTACCAACTACCTCAGGTCCCAGTAGCCGCCAGAATTTACAGGGATATTTGGTGGGGCCCAATGCCGTTCTAAGGATGGTAAGGCCTGAGCAGGTACAGGCATTAGTCAATTGGGTGGCCGACAGTGCATCCAGCACGTTCACATTATCTCCCACCCAGTCTTCTGCAGAAAGCGCACAGATGGCGCATGAAAACCAAGCCCATCAGTCTGTCACATCACCCCCATGCATATCAGGGAAACTGTCTGAGCCTCAAGTTATGCAGCAGTCTCTTATGCTGTTTGAAGACTCTGCTCCCAGGGTTTTCCAAGGGCATCCACCTAGCCCTTCCCCAGGGGTGGAAGAGATAGAATGCACTAACGCACAACCTCTTATGTTTCCTGATGATGCAGACATGGGAATACCACCTCAGCACGTCTCTGATGATGACGAAACACAGGTGCCAACTGCTGCGTCTTTCTGCAGTGTGCAGACTGAACAGGAGGTCAGGGATCAAGACTGGGTGGAAGACGATGCAGGGGACGATGAGGTCCTAGACCCCACATGGAATGAAGGTCGTGCCACTGACTTTCACAGTTCAGAGGAAGAGGCAGTGGTGAGACCGAGCCAACAGCGTAGCAAAAGAGGGAGCAGTGGGCAAAATCAGAACACCCGCCGCCAAGAGACTCCGCCTGCTACTGACCGCCGCCATCTGGGACCGAGCACCCCAAAGGCAGCTTCAAGGAGTTCCCTGGCATGGCACTTCTTCAAACAATGTGCTGACGACAAGACCTGAGTGGTTTGCACGCTGTGCCATCAGAGCCTGAAGCGAGGCATTAACGTTCTGAACCTTAGCACAACCTGCATGACCAGGCACCTGCATGCAAAGCATGAACTGCAGTGGAGTAAACACCTTAAAAACAAGGAAGTCACTCAGGCTCCCCCTGCTACCTCTTCTGCTGCTACCGCCTCGGCCTCTTCTGCTGCTGCCGCCGCCTCGGCCTCTTCCTCCGCCTCTGGAGGGACGTTGGCACTTGCCGCCCAGCAAACATGGGATGTACCACCAACACCACCACGTGCGTCACCAAGCATCTCAACCATGTCACACGGCAGCGTTCAGCTCTCCATCTCACAAACATTTGAGAGAAAGCATAAATTCCCACCTAGCCACCCTCGATCCCTGGCCCTGAATGCCAGCATTTATAAACTACTGCCCTATGAAATGCTGTCATTTAGGCTGGTGGACACAGACAGCTTCAAACAGCTCATGTCGCTTGCTGTCCCACAGTATGTTGTTCCCAGCCGGCACTACTTCTCCAAGAGAGCCGTGCCTTCCCTGCACAACCAAGTGTCCGATAAAATCAAGTGTGCACTGCGCAACGCCATCTGTGGCAAGGTCCACCTAACCACAGATACATGGACCAGTAAGCACGGCCAGGGACGCTATATCTCCCTAACTGCACACTGGGTAAATGTAGTGGCGGCTGGGCCCCAGGCGGAGAGCTGTTTGGCGCACATCCTTCCGCCGCCAAGGATCGCAGGGCAACATTCTTTGCCTCCTGTCTCCTCCTCCTCCTACTCAGCTTCCTCCTCCTCTTCTTCCACCTGCTCATCCAGTCAGCCACACACTTTCACCACCAACTTCAGCACAGCCCGGGGTAAACGTCAGCAGGCCGTTCTGAAACTCATATGTTTGGGGGACAGGCCCCACACCGCACAGGAGTTGTGGCGGGGTATAGAACAACAGACCGACGAGTGGTTGCTGCTGGTGAGCCTCAAGCCCGGCCTGGTGGTGTGCGATAATGGGCGAAATCTCGTTGCAGCTCTGGGACTAGCCGGTTTGATGCACATCCCTTGCCTGGCGCATGTGCTGAAATTGGTGGTGCAGAAGTTCATTCGCAACTACCCCGACATGTCAGAGCTGCTGCATAAAGTGTGGGCCGTCTGTTCGCGCTTCCGGCGTTCACACCCTGCTGCTGCACGCCTGTCTGCGCTACAGCGTAACTTCGGCCTTCCCGCTCACCGCCTCATATGCGATGTGCCCACCAGGTGGAACTCCACCTTGCACATGCTGGACAGACTGTGCGAGCAGCAGCAGGCCATAGTGGAGTTTCAGCTGCAGCACGCATGGGTCAGTCGCACTGCGGAACAGCACCACTTCACCACCAATGACTGGGCCTCCATGCGAGACCTGTGTGCCCTGTTGCGCTGTTTCGAGTACTCCACCAACATGGCCAGTGGCGATGACGCCGTTATCAGCGTTACAATACCACTTGTCTTCTTGAGAAAACAGTTAGGGCGATAATGGAAGAGGAGGTGGCCCAGGAGGAAGAGGAGGAAGAGGGGTCATTTTTAGCACTTTCAGGCCAGTCTCTTCGAAGTGACTCAGAGGGAGGTTTTTTGCAACACCAGAGGCCAGGTACAAATGTGGCCAGACAGGGCCTACTACTGGAGGACGAGGAGGACGAGGAGGAGGTGGAGGAGGATGAAGCATGTTCACAGCGGGGTGGCACCCAAAGCAGCTCGGGCCCATCACTGGTGCATGGCTGGGGGGAAACACAGGACGATGACGATACGCCTCCTACAGAGGACAGCTTGTCAGAGCTGCTGCATAAAGTGCGGGCCGTCTGTTCGCGCTTCCGGCGTTCACACCCTGCCGCTGCTCGCCTGTCTGCGCTACAGCGTAACTTCGGCCTTCCCGCTCACCGCCTCATATGCGACGTACCCACCAGGTGGAACTCCACCTTGCATATGCTGGACAGACTGTGCGAGCAGCAGCAGGCCATAGTGGAGTTTCAGCTGCAGCACACATGGGTCAGTCGCACTGTGGATCAGACACACTTCACCACCAATGACTGGGCCTCCATGCGAGACCTGTGTGCCCTGTTGCGCTGTTTCGAGTACTCCACCAACATGGCCAGTGGCGATGACGCCGTTATCAGCGTTACAATACCACTTCTATGTCTCCTTGAGAAAACACTTAGGGCGATGATGGAAGAGGAGGTGGCCCAGGAGGAAGAGGGGTCATTTTTAGCACTTTCAGGCCAGTCTCTTCGAAGTGACTCAGAGGGAGGTTTTTTGCAACACCAGAGGCCAGGTACAAATGTGGCCAGACAGGGACCACTACTGGAGGACGAGGAGGACGAGGAGGAGGTGGAGGAGGATGAGGATGAAGCATGTTCACAGCGGGGTGGCACCCAAAGCAGCTCGGGCCCATCACTGGTGCGTGGCTGGGGGGAAACACAGGACGATGACGATACGCCTCCCACAGAGGACAGCTTGTCCTTACCTCTGGGCAGCCTGGCACACATGAGCGACTACATGCTGCAGTGCCTGCGCAACGACAGCAGAGTTGCCCACATTTTAACGTGTGCGGACTACTGGGTTGCCACCCTGCTGGATCCCCGGTACAAAGACAATGTGCCCACCTTACTTCCTACACTGGAGCGTGATAGGAAGATGCGCGAGTACAAGCGCACGTTGGTAGACGCGCTACTGAGAGCATTCCCAAATGTCACAGGGGAACCAGTGGAAGCCCAAGGCGAAGGCAGAGGAGGAGCAAGAGGTCGCCAACGCAGCTGTGTCACGGCCAGCTCCTCTGAGGGCAGGGTTAGCATGGCAGAGATGTGGAAAAGTTTTGTCACCACGCCACAGCTAACTGCACCACCACCTGATACGGAACGTGTTAGCAGGAGGCAACATTTCACTAACATGGTGGAACAGTATCTGTGCACACCCCTCCACGTACTGACTGATGGTTCGGCCCCATTCAACTTCTGGGTCTCCAAATTGTCCACGTGGCCAGAGCTAGCCTTTTATGCCTTGGAGGTGCTGGCCTGCCCGGAGGCCAGCGTTTTGTCTGAACGTGTATTCAGCACGGCAGGGGGCGTCATTACAGACAAACGCAGCCGCCTGTCTACAGCCAATGTGGACAAGCTGACGTTCATAAAAATGAACCAGGCATGGATCCCACAGGACCTGTCCATCCCTTGTGCAGATTAGACATTAACTACCTCCCCTTAACAATATATTATTGTACTCCAGGGCACTTCCTCATTCAATCCTATTTTTATTTTCATTTTACCATTATATTGCGGGGCAACCCAAAGTTGAATGAACCTCTCCTCTGTCTGGGTGCCGGGGCCTAAATGTGTGACAGTGGCCTGTTCCAGTGGTGGGTGACGTGAAGCCTGATTCTCTGCTATGACATGAAGACTGATTCTGTTCTGACATGAAGCCAGATTCTCTGTTACGGCACCTCTCTCCTCTGTCTGGGTGCCTGGGCCTAAATATGTGACAGTGGCCTGTTCCAGTGGTGGGTGACGTGAAGCCTGATTCTCTGCTATGACATGCAGACAGATTTTCTGCTGACATGAAGCCAGATTCTCTGTTACGGGACCTCTCTCCTCTGCCTGGGTGCCTGGGCCTAAATATCTGACAATGGACTGTTCCAGTGTTGGGTGACGTAAAGCCTGATTCTCTGCTATAACATGCAGACTGATTCTCTGCTGACATGAAGCCAGATTCTCTGTTACGGGACCTCTCTCCTCTGCCTGGGTGCCGGGGCCTAAATATATGACAATGGACTGTTACAGTGGTGGGTGACGTGAAGCCAGATTCTCTGCTATGGCATGAAGACTGATTAACTGCTGACGTGAAGCCAGATTCTCTGCTATGGGACCTCTCTCCAATTGATATTGGTTTATGGAGCCGGATGCAGGCTGTGTGAAGAGCTCTGCTGCTGACCGAGCCCTTATGAGCATATTACAGCGATCTTCATAGCTCAAAATGGGAAAAAACTGCAAGGATAAGCCAAAGGAGACACCTGGGAAGCTGAGGGCTGCTTCAAATCAAAGCGATCTGGACAGATTTGTGAGAAAGACCGAAGTAAGTTCAGAATCCAAGATGGCGACCGCGCGCGGAGCGGCAGTGACTGCAGGTAAAGACGCTGACTCAGAGGGGGAGAGGGAAGGCGATACAGAGGAGACAACTTCTGCAGATGACTTACCTCTGTCCAGAGTCTTTATGAGAGACCTCCTGCATGACACTTTAGAGCCCCTCAGACAGGATCTATCTGAAAAAAAAAGCAGGATATGCAACAGCTTAGTGCCAGAGTGGAAACGCTTGAATCTGAGCAACAATCCCTCATTAATTTTGGGGAACAAGTGGCAACTAATATGGACAATGCTCAAGCCCATGTTAACTACCTGTATGCCCTTGTGGAAGACCAAGACAATAGGGGAAGAAGGAATAATATAAGACTCAAAGGGGTCCCGGAGTCGGTTTCAATTGAATCCCTGAAACATGAGGTGGTGCAGTTTTTCTCCCGCCTTATACCAGAGTGCCCTCTAGAAAAACTAGAGATGGACAGGATCCACAGAGCATTGCGGCCTATTCCGAAACCACAAGACCCTCCTAGAGATGTCATTTGCCGCATGGCCAGCTTCCCAGCAAAGGAGCAAATCCCCGCGGCAGCGAGAAATAACAAAACAGCAGATATTGAAGGTTCCGTCATTACACTTTACCAGGACCTTTCACCCATGACCCTCAAGAAGAGGCAGCATCTGAAGCCTCTCCTGGACATTCTACAGCAAAAGAAACTGACATATCGTTGGCTTCACCCTTTCGGATTACTAATCAATACGCCGATCAGAAAGCAAGTTATCCGGTCGCATGCTGATCTGCGAGGTTCTGGACATTAAAGATCTAGATGTTCAGGACTGGTGCCCTGCACAGAATATGGCTTCACTACCTTCGCTGCCCATTAGAGATTCCTGGCAAGAAGGAACAAATAGACGGCAGAAATCGAAGAAAGCCCAGGGGCGACTACTCAGCTGAAGAGGGTTCAACATGGACGGTTCTGGAATGTCGTCTACACAAAATATATCTAGCGACCTATTTATGTTAGGTCTCATTTTATTTGGTTAAAGGTGCTGCAGAAAAATATGTTATGTTGCGGTCAAGACCGGTTATGGAAGGTTTCTGTGCCACTATACTTAAGTTACCACTATCTCTAGCCTAAGTTATATACATTTAATGTTATTTAGGGCTTTTACAAATTTTGCCTACCTTAACAGATAATGTCTCTTTCTGTCTCTTTCACAGTTTGAAAAAACTTACTTCTATGTGAAATTGCACTGTTTAAAACTATAGTACACTGTCTATTGGTCTCAGGGCGACACCTAGTGGCAAGAGAAATGATTACGATGGTTTTATAGCAAGTCACCCTGATGCCATACAGGTTTCCTAGGTTGCTCTAGTTAAATAGATATTATTCCCATGACAGCTAGCTCAAATGGGGACTCGGTCCACCTGTGGTAGACCCACTCCCAAAATTAGATGTCTCACATATGGAGACTCTATGTTAATTGTTTTATTGTAACTAACCGTTACTACAGTTTTTTCTTTTGTTATAGATCCTCCCTCCTTTACCCTCCTCCTTCCCTCCCCCCCTCCTACTGTTGTAAGAGCTACTGGTATTGGACTAAGGTAGGGGCTACAGTTCACATCCGACATAAAATTGTGTATGGCTAGCCTACAGATCTGTTCGTACAATGTCAGGGGCTTAAACGCACCCTCTAAAAGAAGCCAAGTATGTCAGTACCTACATAAGATGAGAGTACAAGTAGCTTTGCTACAGGAAACTCATTTTCGCTCAAACCATGTACCTAAGCTGTCCCATTTGCTTTATAGCCAATGGTTCCATAGCACTTCTCCGTCCACGGCCACCAGGGGGGTTAGTATTGCCATACATAAAAATACTCCATTTATTCTTCAAGACACCTTGGTGGACGGGGACGGGAGATATATATTTGTGAAAGGTTTGATAGGGCCTCAATTATTCACATTCTGTAACATATATGTACCCAACACTGCTCAGACTACGTGGTTTTTAAACAACATAAAAAAACTTGAGAACTTTGCTGAAGGCATTGTAGTGCTAGGCGGCGACTTAAATGTCGCGTTAGTCCCCAGCCTGGATTCGTCAACAGGATCCTCTTCCATGTCTAAAACTTCGCTTTGTAAGATACAGAAAGCACTCTCTCAACAGGGACTGATAGACGTCTGGAGAGTGATGCATGCTTGTGAGAAGGATTATACCTATTTTTCTTCTGCCCACCGCTCTTACCAGAGGTTAGATTATATCTTCCTTAGTATGCAAGCACTCCAATACTGTACCTCGTCCAGGATTGGGAATATCCTTCTATCGGATCATGCCCCAGTTTTCCTCACATGTTCCATCCCCAACATGCCAAAAACGGAGTATAGATGGAGATTAAACAAAACATTATTGAATAGCACCAGTATCCCAAAATTAGCAGGTCTGGTGGAGGAATATTTCACCCTGAATGATTCGACAGATATAGCAAAAGCGGTATTATGGGAGGCTCATAAATCGGTTATGAGGGGTCATCTGATTGCCCTAGGGGCCCATGTAAAAAAACTAAAACTAAAGAAAATACAGGAACTCACCTCAGATATTTCCAGATTGGAGTCGCAGCATAGGCATACATTAAAAGAAGATACTTTGGCACACCTGGACACCCTAAGGTCAGAATTAAAAAATATACTGAATGCTAACACTGCAAAGCTGTTCCTATCCACTCAATATAAATACTACGCGCACGGTAACAAAGCCACAAAAGTCCTCATGTATCAAATTAAAAAAAGGAAAATGAAGTCCTACATTTCTCATATTAAATCCCAGAACTCGCAGGAAGTCTATAAAACGGAATTGATTGCTGAACAATTCTGCAAATACTATAGTGAGTTATATAATCTGCAGGCAAATCCAACCCCGTCACAAATTAGTGATAAGACAGTACTAATTCAAAAATGGTTAGAAACCCTTAAACTCCCTACTGTAACTGAAGAACAAGCTGCAAAACTATCCTCCCCTTACACCCTGGCGGAATTAACCATGGCGTTAAAGAGTTCTCCACTGAATAAAAGCCCTGGCCCAGATGGCCTTTCAGTCTTTTATTACTCCACTTTTAAAGAAGTCCTACTACCGCGACTGTTGGCGGTTTGCAACGAAGCAGGGGAGGGGAAACCATTCGCCAGGGATATGTTAGCTGCACAAATTACCATCATTCCTAAGCCTAACAAGGACCACTCTCTTTGCTCCAATTATAGGCCAATCTCGCTCCTCAATAATGATCTGAAATTGTATGCAAAAATGCTTGCTAACAGATTAAAACTCTACTTACCGGAACTTATTTCGGCTGAGCAGGTGGGATTCATCCCAGGAAGAGAGGGGAAAAATAACATAGTCAGAGTCATAAATCTTATACAACTAGCCACCAAATCCAATTCTCCATTAGTTATTTTAAGTATGGACGCTGAGAAAGCGTTTGACAGGGTGGATTGGCTCTTTATGACTCAAACGCTGTCTAAATTTGGAATCCCAGATATATTCATACTGGGGGTTATGGCAATGTACAACAGTCCCACAGCGCGCATCCTGGTGAATGGTACCCTATCCCCTGTGTTTGCGATCTCTAATGGAACGCGACAAGAGTGCCCCCTTTCTCCTTTATTGTTCGTATTGGTTATAGAAACGCTTCTTCAATCATTTAGACAAAATGCTGAAATAGAAGGAATGAAATTGGGTACGGTTGTCCACCAATCGGCTGCCTTCGCTGATGATGTTCTCTTACTCATCACCAACCCAATCCGTGCTTTTCCAGCAATTATGTCTACTCTTCAGAATTACCACTTGCTGTCCAATTTCTCTGTGAATTTATCTAAATCCACAGTGCTAAATGTGACCCTGAAGGCGAAAACTATGGCCTCATTATAGAAAACCACCCCATTTCAGTGGACCAATGAATCCATAGTTTTCTTAGGGATAACTTTGACCCCAAACTTTTCAAACTTGTTTCGAGATAACTTCCAGCCACTGCCAAAACGCCTAGAGGATCTACTGAGCTCTTGGGATATCCCATTTGTTTCATGGTTCGGGCGAAGAACACTGATCAAAACAATACTGCTACCCACAGTTCTTTACTACCTACAAGCATTGCCAATTCCAATCCCCAAAACTTATTTTGTAAAACTGCAGGGAATTCTGTCAAAATTCCTATGGAGTGGGAAGAGAGCTAGACTACCTCTCTCTCTCATGGTGCAACACCCCAAGAGCGGAGGATTGGGTATACCAGATCTGTATACATATCACAAAGCAGTGATTGCACTTAGATGCCTAGAGTGGTTGAGACCCTATTCAGTACGTTTAGACCTAAATACAGAAGAGAATATGCTAAATCTCCCACTTCACTCCCTAATTTTTTTGGAACATTCCCCAAAACACGCCAGATTACAAACGTGTAGCATCATCACCAAGTATGCTATGGACATGTGGAAAGATTCCAAATGGACACAGCATCTATTATCTAATTACCTCACCCTAATGCAGGTTCGGGATATACTTTGCCACTCCTCGACTCAGTTTTGGGAAACCGTATCGGACAGAGCCAAAGCTAATACCACACCGGTCTTGGCGTTATGCCCAGACAATGATGTTCCAACTTTTGAAGACTTAGGAAAACACCCTACAGTAGCGTGCCTGTCAGACTTCCAAAGAGCACATTTTCTTCACTCTATTAAGTCCCATCTTAAAAATTTGGGTGCCCCTTTAGAAAACTCCACTTTTGAAAAAATGGCTCTGCAAGTAAAAGACACAAAGGGTAAAATGTCTAAATTATATAGCCTGCTATTGACCTTATCCCGCCCAGACAAGTTTCCGTTCATATCTAAATGGGAGGATGAGTTAAGTATTCAGTTTTCAACAAGGGAAATAAAGAGTGTATTGGCAGCCCCTCATGGAGTGTCCAGGTGTGTCAAACTACAAGAGAATAGTTATAAGGTACTCACTCAATGGTACTATACGCCACAAAGAATTAACCGCATGTTCCCCGAATGTAGTCCAAACTGTTGGAGATGTGAACAAGATATAGGTAATCATAGCCATTTATGGTGGAAATGTAATAAGATTTCTCCTTACTGGAAAAAAATATGTAGAGTCCTGTCGGAGATATGTAAGATACCATTTCCGGTCTCTCCGAAGGTATGTCTCTTTGGGGTCTTCGGAGATATCAGGTGCCCTAGAGATACGCAAAAGTTGAGCCAGATTTTACTGGCAGCTTCCAGAATACTCATTGCAGTTTATTAGAAAAAGACGGAGATTCCCCCATTAAAACAATGGATCGCTAGATGTGATCAATTGTACCGCATGGAGCAGATAGCTCACTGGGAAGCCCGAACACCACACAGATTTGAAGCAATATGGAAACCATGGAAAGACTACAGAGGCTTTTCGACCTGATTTGTATAGCTTTAGAGATCTCGTGGCCATCAAAGGTAGCATAGCAACAACTACTTGGTATTAGTCCTACCTTTTGGTAACACTGAAGAGTTTTTTCTCTCCCCCCCCCCCCTCCCTTTCACCCCCTCAGACCTCCCTACGTTATTGTATACCCCTTTTTATTTGTTATTATGTGATATGCACTTTCTCATACGACTGTACTACTTCAAATGCATTCGTGTTCTCATGCCTATGAAGGCAAACAAAGATTGTACGTCCTACTGCTGTAAAACCAATAAAAACAATTTTAAAACAAACAATTGATATTGGTTTATTTTTATATATTTTATTTTTATTTTAATTCATTTCCCTATCCACATTTGTTTGCAGGGGATTTACCTACATGTTGCTGCCTTTTGCAGCCCTCTAGCTCTTTCCTGGGCTTTTTTACAGCCTTTTAAGTGCCAAAAAGTTCGGGTCCCCATTGACTTCAATGGAATTCAAGTTCGGGACGAAGTTCGGGTCGGGTTCGGATCCCGAACCCGAACATTTCCGGGAAGTTCGGCCGAACTTCTCGAACCCGAACATCCAGGTGTTCGCTCAACTCTAACCAAATCCACACAACACAAAATGGATCAGAACTGCCAAACTAAAATGACCCAATAGCCTAAGCCTCCCCTGATAGCTAGGATTAAAGGAACGCACCATAGCACCTAGAATCAGCTGAGATTTCCTTATACCTTATGAAAATGAACAGCTTTGTAAATCCAAAAGAAAAACAATGGGCAACACATATGAGTCATGTGGTGAACATATACCTTACAGACTGGTATTTCGGAGAAGGATATGGTTGACCATTGCTGTACCCTTCCACAAACTTGATTAAAGAGTGTTGATCTCAATCATCAGCAAATCACCCTAGAAAAAAACGCAGCTTAAAAATATTGCGGAGACAAAAAAAATTATATTTATCTATGCTGCAATAAAAAGTGCTGAGTTTTACTAACTGATGTCATTCCAGCTATACATAGGCTTTAGCGGTAAACTAAACAGAATTGGGACTTTGGCCTGCTCCATTTCCAACATGGTGTATCTGAGTCCCCCAAAAGTCTCTGTGTTGATGCTGAGCATAGTTCAGATACAAAAAGCACACACCACAGGGTGGAACAAAACTTCAAAAAAAAAAGCAATCCAATAATCTATGCCTATTGTCGAAGCTAGACCCGTAGGCCTATGCCACAACACCCAGAAGAAGCTGGGCTTACTTTTTCACCTACAAAAATTAACAAACTGATAAATCCAAAAGAACAAATATGGGCAGCACATCTGAGTCATGTTTTTGGACATACACCTTACGGATTGATAATTTGTTGAGGTTTGTGGCTTATCAAAATTTGGTTTGTTTTTTTAATTATTTCTAAAACATTGTACAGACTGATGAAAGAATTTAACATTTGCCTTATGTCCTTGTGGCATACTGTTTTTCTTTTCCATGTTCGGTCTTCAAAAAGTTCTTCATTTTATTGCTGTACATTTTTAAAAACTTGTTTAAACCGTGTTGATGTCAATCATCTGCAATTCACCATAGAAATTAAAGCTATTTAAAATTATTGGAGACAAAAAAGGAAACTATAGACCTCTGCTATAATAGAAAGGCTGAGTTTCACTGTGTCGTTCAGGCTGCTCCACTCCAGATATTCACGGGTGCTATCTGTCTACTGAACAGCATGGGGACTTTTGCCTGCTCTGTTTTCAACCGGGGCCAGTGCACCCCTCTTTAATCAACCTGGTGTCTCTGAGTTCCCTCAGAGTTACCATATTGATGCTGAACATAGCACAGACACCTGATCCACATAGCACAGAATGGATCAGAACTCCCAAACTCAAATGATTCAACAGCCTAAGCCTCCCATGGTAACTAGGATTACAGGCATGCGCCACAGCACCCGGCAGAAACAAAAGCTTACTTTTTCACCTAAAAAATCAACAGACTGATAAATCGAAAGGAAAACTTATGGGCAGCATATATGAGTCATGTTTTTGGATATATACCTTACAGATTGATAATTTGCTGAGGTTTGTATTTTTCAAATTCTGCCTAAAACATTGTACAGACTGATGAAAGACGTTAACATTTGCCTTTTGTCCTTGTGGCGTATTGTATTTCTTTTCCATGTTCTTCTTTCTTCAAAAAGTTCTTCATTTTATTGCTGTACATTTAAAAAAATGTGTTTAAAGAGTGTTGATCTCAATTATCTGCAATTCAACATATAAATGAAAGCTGTTTAAAATTATTGGAGCCCAAAAAAATGTAACTATAGACCTCTGCCCCACTAATAAGGCTGAGTTCCACTGTGTTATTTAGGTTGCTCCACTTTAGCTATTTATAGGCGCTACCTGTCTACTGTATAGCATGGAGACTTTTGCCTGCTCTGTTTTCAACCTGGGCCAGTGCACCCCTGTTTGGTCAACCTGGTGCCTCAGAGATCCTACCGAGTCGCCTCATTGATGCTGAGCATAGCACAGACACCAAATCCACACAACACAAAATGGATCAGAACTGCCAAACTAAAATGACCCAATAGCCTAAGCCTCCCATGATAGCTAGGATTAAAGGAACGCACCATAGCACCTAGAATCAGCTGAGGTTTCCTTATACCTTATGAAAATGAACAGCTTTGTAAATCCAAAAGAAAAACAATGGGCAACACATATGAGTCATGTGGTGAACATATACCTTACAGACTGGTATTTCAGAGAAGGATATGGTTGACCATTGCTGTACCCTTTCCACAAACTTGTTAAAAGAGTGTTGATCTCAATCATCAGCAAATCACCCTAGAAAAAAACGCAGCTTAAAAATATTGCGGAGACAAAAAAAATTATATTTATCTATGCTGCAATAAAAAGTGCTGAGTTTTACTAACTGATGTCATTCCAGCTATACATAGGCTTTAGCGGTAAACTAAACAGAATTGGGACTTTGGCCTGCTCCATTTCCAACATGGTGTATCTGAGTCCCCCAAAAGTCTCTGTGTTGATGCTGAGCATAGTTCAGATACAAAAAGCACACACCACAGGGTGGAACAAAACTTCAAAAAAAAAAGCAATCCAATAATCTATGCCTATTGTCGAAGCTAGACCCGTAGGCCTATGCCACAACACCCAGAAGAAGCTGGGCTTACTTTTTCACCTACAAAAATTAACAAACTGATAAATCCAAAAGAACAAATATGGGCAGCACATCTGAGTCATGTTTTTGGACATACACCTTACGGATTGATAATTTGTTGAGGTTTGTGGCTTATCAAAATTTGGTTTGTTTTTTAATTATTTCTAAAACATTGTACAGACTGATGAAAGAATTTAACATTTGCCTTATGTCCTTGTGGCATACTGTTTTTCTTTTCCATGTTCGGTCTTCAAAAAGTTCTTCATTTTATTGCTGTACATTTTTAAAAACTTGTTTAAACCGTGTTGATGTTAATCATCTGCAATTCACCATAGAAATTAAAGCTATTTAAAATTATTGGAGACAAAAAAGGAAACTATAGACCTCTGCTATAATAGAAAGGCTGAGTTTCACTGTGTCGTTCAGGCTGCTCCACTCCAGATATTCATGGGTGCTATCTGTCTACTGAACAGCATGGGGACTTTTGCCTGCTCTGTTTCCAACCTGGGCCAGTGCACCCCTCCTTAGTCAACCTGGTGGCTCTGAGTTCCCACAGAGTCACCATATTGATGCTGAGCATAGCACAGACACCCGATCCACATAGCACAGAATGGATCAGAACTCCCAAACTCAAATGATTCAACAGCCTAAGCCTCCCATGGTAGCTAGGATTACAGGCATGCGCCACAGAACCCGGCAGACAAAAAGCTTACTTTTTCACCTAAAAAATCAACAGACTGATAAATCGAAAGGAAAACTTATGGGCAGCATATATGAGTCATGTTTTTGGATATATACCTTACAGATTGATAATTTGCTGAGGTTTGTATTTTTCAAATTCTGCCTAAAACATTGTACAGACTGATGAAAGACGTTAACATTTGCCTTTTGTCCTTGTGGCGTATTGTATTTCTTTTCCATGTTCTTCTTTCTTCAAAAAGTTCTTCATTTTATTGCTGTACATTTAAAAAAATGTGTTTAAAGAGTGTTGATCTCAATTATCTGCAATTCAACATATAAATGTAAGCTGTTTAAAATTATTGGAGCCAAAAAGAATGTAACTATAGACCTCTGCCCCACTAATAAGGCTGAGTTCCACTGTGTTATTTAGGTTGCTCCACTTTAGCTATTTATAGGCGCTACCTGTCTACTGTATAGCATGGAGACTTTTGCCTGCTCTGTTTTCAACCTGGGCCAGTGCACCCCTGTTTGGTCAACCTGGTGCCTCAGAGATCCTACCGAGTCGCCTCATTGATGCTGAGCATAGCACAGACACCAAATCCACACAACACAAAATGGATCAGAACTGCCAAACTAAAATGACCCAATAGCCTAAGCCTCCCATGATAGCTAGGATTAAAGGAACGCACCATAGCACCTAGAATCAGCTGAGGTTTCCTTATACCTTATGAAAATGAACAGCTTTGTAAATCCAAAAGAAAAACAATGGGCAACACATATGAGTCATGTGGTGAACATATACCTTACAGACTGGTATTTCGGAGAAGGATATGGTTGACCATTGCTGTACCCTTTCCACAAACTTGTTAAAAGAGTGTTGATCTCAATCATCAGCAAATCACCCTAGAAAAAAACGCAGCTTAAAAATATTGCGGAGACAAAAAAAATTATATTTATCTATGCTGCAATAAAAAGTGCTGAGTTTTACTAACTGATGTCATTCCAGCTATACATAGGCTTTAGCGGTAAACTAAACAGAATTGGGACTTTGGCCTGCTCCATTTCCAACATGGTGTATCTGAGTCCCCCAAAAGTCTCTGTGTTGATGCTGAGCATAGTTCAGATACAAAAAGCACACACCACAGGGTGGAACAAAACTTCAAAAAAAAAAGCAATCCAATAATCTATGCCTATTGTCGAAGCTAGACCCGTAGGCCTATGCCACAACACCCAGAAGAAGCTGGGCTTACTTTTTCACCTACAAAAATTAACAAACTGATAAATCCAAAAGAACAAATATGGGCAGCACATCTGAGTCATGTTTTTGGACATACACCTTACGGATTGATAATTTGTTGAGGTTTGTGGCTTATCAAAATTTGGTTTGTTTTTTTAATTATTTCTAAAACATTGTACAGACTGATGAAAGAATTTAACATTTGCCTTATGTCCTTGTGGCATACTGTTTTTCTTTTCCATGTTCGGTCTTCAAAAAGTTCTTCATTTTATTGCTGTACATTTTTAAAAACTTGTTTAAACCGTGTTGATGTTAATCATCTGCAATTCACCATAGAAATTAAAGCTATTTAAAATTATTGGAGACAAAAAAGGAAACTATAGACCTCTGCTATAATAGAAAGGCTGAGTTTCACTGTGTCGTTCAGGCTGCTCCACTCCAGATTTTCACAGGTGCTATCTGTCTACTGAACAGCATGGGGACTTTTGCCTGCTCTGTTTCCAATCTGGGCCAGTGCACCCCTCCTTAGTCAACCTGGTGGCTCTGAGTTCCCACAGAGTCACCATATTGATGCTGAGCATAGCACAGACACCCGATCCACATAGCACAGAATGGATCAGAACTCCCAAACTCAAATGATTCAACAGCCTAAGCCTCCCATGGTAGCTAGGATTACAGGAATGCGCCACAGCACCCGGCAGACAAAAAGCTTACTTTTTCACCTAAAAAATCAACAGACTGATAAATCGAAAGGAAAACTTATGGGCAGCATATATGAGTCATGTTTTTGGATATATACCTTACAGATTGATAATTTGCTGAGGTTTGTACTTTTCAAATTCTGCCTAAAACATTGTACAGACTGATGAAAGACGTTAACATTTGCCTTTTGTCCTTGTGGCGTATTGTATTTCTTTTCCATGTTCTTCTTTCTTCAAAAAGTTCTTCATTTTATTGCTGTACATTTAAAAAAATGTGTTTAAAGAGTGTTGATCTCAATTATCTGCAATTCACCATATAAATGAAAGCTGTTTAAAATTATTGGAGCCAAAAAGAATGTAACTATAGACCTCTGCCCCACTAATAAGGCTGAGTTCCACTGTGTTATTTAGGTTGCTCCACTTTAGCTATTTATAGGCGCTACCTGTCTACTGTATAGCATGGAGACTTTTGCCTGCTCTGTTTTCAACCTGGGCCAGTGCACCCCTGTTTGGTCAACCTGGTGCCTCAGAGATCCTACCGAGTCGCCTCATTGATGCTGAGCATAGCACAGACACCAAATCCACACAACACAAAATGGATCAGAACTGCCAAACTAAAATGACCCAATAGCCTAAGCCTCCCATGATAGCTAGGATTAAAGGAACGCACCATAGCACCTAGAATTAGCTGAGGTTTCCTTATACCTTATGAAAATGAACAGCTTTGTAAATCCAAAAGAAAAACAATGGGCAACACATATGAGTCATGTGGTGAACATATACCTTACAGACTGATATTTCGGAGAAGGATATGGTTGACCATTGCTGTACCCTTCCACAAACTTGTTAAAAGAGTGTTGATCTCAATCATCAGCAAATCACCCTAGAAAAAAACGCAGCTTAAAAATATTGCGGAGACAAAAAAAATTATATTTATCTATGCTGCAATAAAAAGTGCTGAGTTTTACTAACTGATGTCATTCCAGCTATACATAGGTTTTAGCGGTAAACTAAACAGAATTGGGACTTTGGCCTGCTCCATTTCCAACATGGTGTATCTGAGTCCCCCAAAAGTCTTCGTGTTGATGCTGAGCATAGTTCAGATACAAAAAGCACACACCACAGGGTGGAACAAAACTTGAAAAAAAAAGCAATCCAATAATCTATGCCTATTGTCGAAGCTAGACCCGTAGGCCTATGCCACAACACCCAGAAGAAGCTGGGCTTACTTTTTCACCTACAAAAATTAACAAAATGATAAATCCAAAAGAACAAATATGGGCAGCAAATCTGAGTCATGTTTTTGGACATACACCTTACGGATTGATAATTAGTTGAGGTTTGTGGCTTATCAAAATTTGGTTTGCTTTTTTAATTATTTCTAAAACATTGTACAGACTGATGAAAGAATTTAACATTTGCCTTATGTCCTTGTGGCATACTGTTTTTCTTTTCCATGTTCGGTCTTCAAAAAGTTCTTCATTTTATTGCTGTACATTTTTAAAAACTTGTTTAAACCGTGTTGATGTCAATCATCTGCAATTCACCATAGAAATTAAAGCTATTTAAAATTATTGGAGACAAAAAAGGAAACTATAGACCTCTGCTATAATAGAAAGGCTGAGTTTCACTGTGTCGTTCAGGCTGCTCCACTCCAGATATTCACGGGTGCTATCTGTCTACTGAACAGCATGGGGACTTTTGCCTGCTCTGTTTTCAACCGGGGCCAGTGCACCCCTCCTTAGTCAACCTGGTGGCTCTGAGTTCCCACAGAGTCACCATATTGATGCTGAGCATAGCACAGACACCTGATCCACATAGCACAGAATGGATCAGAACTCCCAAACTCAAATGATTCAACAGCCTAAGCCTCCCATGGTAGCTAGGATTACAGGCATGCGCCACAGCACCCGGCAGAAAAAAAGCTTACTTTTTCACCTAAAAAATCAACAGACTGATAAATCGAAAGGAAAACTTATGGGCAGCATATATGAGTCATGTTTTTGGATATATACCTTACAGATTGATAATTTGCTGAGGTTTGTATTTTTCAAATTCTGCCTAAAACATTGTACAGACTGATGAAAGACGTTAACATTTGCCTTTTGTCCTTGTGGCGTATTGTATTTCTTTTCCATGTTCTTCTTTCTTCAAAAAGTTCTTCATTTTATTGCTGTACATTTAAAAAAATGTGTTTAAAGAGTGTTGATCTCAATTATCTGCAATTCAACATATAAATGTAAGCTGTTTAAAATTATTGGAGCCAAAAAGAATGTAACTATAGACCTCTGCCCCACTAATAAGGCTGAGTTCCACTGTGTTATTTAGGTTGCTCCACTTTAGCTATTTATAGGCGCTACCTGTCTACTGTATAGCATGGAGACTTTTGCCTGCTCTGTTTTCAACCTGGGCCAGTGCACCCCTGTTTGGTCAACCTGGTGCCTCAGAGATCCTACCGAGTCGCCTCATTGATGCTGAGCATAGCACAGACACCAAATCCACACAACACAAAATGGATCAGAACTGCCAAACTAAAATGACCCAATAGCCTAAGCCTCCCATGATAGCTAGGATTAAAGGAACGCACCATAGCACCTAGAATCAGCTGAGGTTTCCTTATACCTTATGAAAATGAACAGCTTTGTAAATCCAAAAGAAAAACAATGGGCAACACATATGAGTCATGTGGTGAACATATACCTTACAGACTGGTATTTCGGAGAAGGATATGGTTGACCATTGCTGTACCCTTCCACAAACTTGTTAAAAGAGTGTTGATCTCAATCATCAGCAAATCACCCTAGAAAAAAACGCAGCTTAAAAATATTGCGGAGACAAAAAAAATTATATTTATCTATGCTGCAATAAAAAGTGCTGAGTTTTACTAACTGATGTCATTCCAGCTATACATAGGCTTTAGCGGTAAACTAAACAGAATTGGGACTTTGGCCTGCTCCATTTCCAACATGGTGTATCTGAGTCCCCCAAAAGTCTCTGTGTTGATGCTGAGCATAGTTCAGATACAAAAAGCACACACCACAGGGTGGAACAAAACTTAAAAAAAAAAAGCAATCCAATAATCTATGCCTATTGTCGAAGCTAGACCCGTAGGCCTATGCCACAACACCCAGAAGAAGCTGGGCTTACTTTTTCACCTACAAAAATTAACAAACTGATAAATCCAAAAGAACAAATATGGGCAGCACATCTGAGTCATGTTTTTGGACATACACCTTACGGATTGATAATTTGTTGAGGTTTGTGGCTTATCAAAATTTGGTTTGTTTTTTTAATTATTTCTAAAACATTGTACAGACTGATGAAAGAATTTAACATTTGCCTTATGTCCTTGTGGCATACTGTTTTTCTTTTCCATGTTCGGTCTTCAAAAAGTTCTTCATTTTATTGCTGTACATTTTTAAAAACTTGTTTAAACCGTGTTGATGTTAATCATCTGCAATTCACCATAGAAATTAAAGCTATTTAAAATTATTGGAGACAAAAAAGGAAACTATAGACCTCTGCTATAATAGAAAGGCTGAGTTTCACTGTGTCGTTCAGGCTGCTCCACTCCAGATATTCACAGGTGCTATCTGTCTACTGAACAGCATGGGGACTTTTGCCTGCTCTGTTTCCAACCTGGGCCAGTGCACCCCTCCTTAGTCAACCTGGTGGCTCTGAGTTCCCACAGAGTCACCATATTGATGCTGAGCATAGCACAGACACCCGATCCACATAGCACAGAATGGATCAGAACTCCCAAACTCAAATGATTCAACAGCCTAAGCCTCCCATGGTAGCTAAGATTACAGGCATGCGCCACAGCACCCGGCAGACAAAAAGCTTACTTTTTCACCTAAAAAATCAACAGACTGATAAATCGAAAGGAAAACTTATGGGCAGCATATATGAGTCATGTTTTTGGATATATACCTTACAGATTGATAATTTGCTGAGGTTTGTATTTTTCAAATTCTGCCTAAAACATTGTACAGACTGATGAAAGACGTTAACATTTGCCTTTTGTCCTTGTGGCGTATTGTATTTCTTTTCCATGTTCTTCTTTCTTCAAAAAGTTCTTCATTTTATTGCTGTACATTTAAAAAAATGTGTTTAAAGAGTGTTGATCTCAATTATCTGCAATTCAACATATAAATGAAAGCTGTTTAAAATTATTGGAGCCAAAAAGAATGTAACTATAGACCTCTGCCCCACTAATAAGGCTGAGTTCCACTGTGTTATTTAGGTTGCTCCACTTTAGCTATTTATAGGCGCTACCTGTCTACTGTATAGCATGGAGACTTTTGCCTGCTCTGTTTTCAACCTGGGCCAGTGCACCCCTGTTTGGTCAACCTGGTGCCTCAGAGATCCTACCGAGTCGCCTCATTGATGCTGAGCATAGCACAGACACCAAATCCACACAACACAAAATGGATCAGAACTGCCAAACTAAAATGACCCAATAGCCTAAGCCTCCCATGATAGCTAGGATTAAAGGAACGCACCATAGCACCTAGAATCAGCTGAGGTTTCCTTATACCTTATGAAAATGAACAGCTTTGTAAATCCAAAAGAAAAACAATGGGCAACACATATGAGTCATGTGGTGAACATATACCTTACAGACTGGTATTTCGGAGAAGGATATGGTTGACCATTGCTGTACCCTTCCACAAACTTGTTAAAAGAGTGTTGATCTCAATCATCAGCAAATCACCCTAGAAAAAAACGCAGCTTAAAAATATTGCGGAGACAAAAAAAAATTATATTTATCTATGCTGCAATAAAAAGTGCTGAGTTTTACTAACTGATGTCATTCCAGCTATACATAGGCTTTAGCGGTAAACTAAACAGAATTGGGACTTTGGCCTGCTCCATTTCCAACATGGTGTATCTGAGTCCCCCAAAAGTCTCTGTGTTGATGCTGAGCATAGTTCAGATACAAAAAGCACACACCACAGGGTGGAACAAAACTTCAAAAAAAAAAGCAATCCAATAATCTATGCCTATTGTCGAAGCTAGACCCGTAGGCCTATGCCACAACACCCAGAAGAAGCTGGGCTTACTTTTTCACCTACAAAAATTAACAAACTTATAAATCCAAAAGAACAAATATGGGCAGCACATCTGAGTCATGTTTTTGGACATACACCTTACGGATTGATAATTAGTTGAGGTTTGTGGCTTATCAAAATTTGCTTTGTTTTTTTAATTATTTCTAAAACATTGTACAGACTGATGAAAGAATTTAACATTTGCCTTATGTCCTTGTGGCATACTGTTTTTCTTTTCCATGTTCGGTCTTCAAAAAGTTCTTCATTTTATTGCTGTACATTTTTAAAAACTTGTTTAAACCGTGTTGATGTCAATCATCTGCAATTCACCATAGAAATTAAAGCTATTTAAAATTATTGGAGACAAAAAAGGAAACTATAGACCTCTGCTATAATAGAAAGGCTGAGTTTCACTGTGTCGTTCAGGCTGCTCCACTCCAGATATTCACGGGTGCTATCTGTCTACTGAACAGCATGGGGACTTTTGCCTGCTCTGTTTCCAACCTGGGCCAGTGCACCCCTCCTTAGTCAACCTGGTGGCTCTGAGTTCCCACAGAGTCACCATATTGATGCTGAGCATAGCACAGACACCCTGATCCACATAGCACAGAATGGATCAGAACTCCCAAACTCAAATGATTCAACAGCCTAAGCCTCCCATGGTAGCTAAGATTACAGGCATGCGCCACAGCACCCGGCAGACAAAAAGCTTACTTTTTCACCTAAAAAATCAACAGACTGATAAATCGAAAGGAAAACTTATGGGCAGCATATATGAGTCATGTTTTTGGATATATACCTTACAGATTGATAATTTGCTGAGGTTTGTATTTTTCAAATTCTGCCTAAAACATTGTACAGACTGATGAAAGACGTTAACATTTGCCTTTTGTCCTTGTGGCGTATTGTATTTCTTTTCCATGTTCTTCTTTCTTCAAAAAGTTCTTCATTTTATTGCTGTACATTTAAAAAAATGTGTTTAAAGAGTGTTGATCTCAATTATCTGCAATTCAACATATAAATGAAAGCTGTTTAAAATTATTGGAGCCAAAAAAAATGTAACTATAGACCTCTGCCCCACTAATAAGGCTGAGTTCCACTGTGTTATTTAGGTTGCTCCACTTTAGCTATTTATAGGCGCTACCTGTCTACTGTATAGCATGGAGACTTTTGCCTGCTCTGTTTTCAACCTGGGCCAGTGCACCCCTGTTTGGTCAACCTGGTGCCTCAGAGATCCTACCGAGTCGCCTCATTGATGCTGAGCATAGCACAGACACCAAATCCACACAACACAAAATGGATCAGAACTGCCAAACTAAAATGACCCAATAGCCTAAGCCTCCCATGATAGCTAGGATTAAAGGAACGCACCATAGCACCTAGAATCAGCTGAGGTTTCCTTATACCTTATGAAAATGAACAGCTTTGTAAATCCAAAAGAAAAACAATGGGCAACACATATGAGTCATGTGGTGAACATATACCTTACAGACTGGTATTTCGGAGAAGGATATGGTTGACCATTGCTGTACCCTTTCCACAAACTTGTTAAAAGAGTGTTGATCTCAATCATCAGCAAATCACCCTAGAAAAAAACGCAGCTTAAAAATATTGCGGAGACAAAAAAAATTATATTTATCTATGCTGCAATAAAAAGTGCTGAGTTTTACTAACTGATGTCATTCCAGCTATACATAGGCTTTAGCGGTAAACTAAACAGAATTGGGACTTTGGCCTGCTCCATTTCCAACATGGTGTATCTGAGTCCCCCAAAAGTCTCTGTGTTGATGCTGAGCATAGTTCAGATACAAAAAGCACACACCACAGGGTGGAACAAAACTTCAAAAAAAAAAGCAATCCAATAATCTATGCCTATTGTCGAAGCTAGACCCGTAGGCCTATGCCACAACACCCAGAAGAAGCTGGGCTTACTTTTTCACCTACAAAAATTAACAAACTGATAAATCCAAAAGAACAAATATGGGCAGCACATCTGAGTCATGTTTTTGGACATACACCTTACGGATTGATAATTAGTTGAGGTTTGTAGCTTATCAAAATTTGGTTTGTTTTTTTAATTATTTCTAAAACATTGTACAGACTGATGAAAGAATTTAACATTTGCCTTATGTCCTTGTGGCATACTGTTTTTCTTTTCCATGTTCGGTCTTCAAAAAGTTCTTCATTTTATTGCTGTACATTTTTAAAAACTTGTTTAAACCGTGTTGATGTTAATCATCTGCAATTCACCATAGAAATTAAAGCTATTTAAAATTATTGGAGACAAAAAAGGAAACTATAGACCTCTGCTATAATAGAAAGGCTGAGTTTCACTGTGTCGTTCAGGCTGCTCCACTCCAGATATTCACGGGTGCTATCTGTCTACTGAACAGCATGGGGACTTTTGCCTGCTCTGTTTCCAACCTGGGCCAGTGCACCCCTCCTTAGTCAACCTGGTGGCTCTGAGTTCCCACATAGTCACCATATTGATGCTGAGCATAGCACAGACACCTGATCCACATAGCACAGAATGGATCAGAACTCCCAAACTCAAATGATTCAACAGCCTAAGCCTCCCATGGTAGCTCGGATTACAGGTATGCGCCACAGCACCCGGCAGAAAAAAAGCTTACTTTTTCACCTAAAAAATCAACAGACTGATAAATCGAAAGGAAAACTTATGGGCAGCATATATGAGTCATGTTTTTGGATATATACCTTACAGATTGATAATTTGCTGAGGTTTGTATTTTTCAAATTCTGCCTAAAACATTGTACAGACTGATGAAAGACGTTAACATTTGCCTTTTGTCCTTGTGGCGTATTGTATTTCTTTTCCATGTTCTTCTTTCTTCAAAAAGTTCTTCATTTTATTGCTGTACATTTAAAAAAATGTGTTTAAAGAGTGTTGATCTCAATTATCTGCAATTCACCATATAAATGAAAGCTGTTTAAAATTATTGGAGCCAAAAAAAATGTAACTATAGACCTCTGCCCCACTAATAAGGCTGAGTTCCACTGTGTTATTTAGGTTGCTCCACTTTAGCTATTTATAGGCGCTACCTGTCTACTGTATAGCATGGAGACTTTTGCCTGCTCTGTTTTCAACCTGGGCCAGTGCACCCCTGTTTGGTCAACCTGGTGCCTCAGAGATCCTACCGAGTCGCCTCATTGATGCTGAGCATAGCACAGACACCAAATCCACACAACACAAAATGGATCAGAACTGCCAAACTAAAATGACCCAATAGCCTAAGCCTCCCATGATAGCTAGGATTAAAGGAACGCACCATAGCACCTAGAATCAGCTGAGGTTTCCTTATACCTTATGAAAATGAACAGCTTTGTAAATCCAAAAGAAAAACAATGGGCAACACATATGAGTCATGTGGTGAACATATACCTTACAGACTGGTATTTCGGAGAAGGATATGGTTGACCATTGCTGTACCCTTCCACAAACTTGTTAAAAGAGTGTTGATCTCAATCATCAGCAAATCACCCTAGAAAAAAACGCAGCTTAAAAATATTGCGGAGACAAAAAAAATTATATTTATCTATGCTGCAATAAAAAGTGCTGAGTTTTACTAACTGATGTCATTCCAGCTATACATAGGCTTTAGCGGTAAACTAAACAGAATTGGGACTTTGGCCTGCTCCATTTCCAACATGGTGTATCTGAGTCCCCCAAAAGTCTCTGTGTTGATGCTGAGCATAGTTCAGATACAAAAAGCACACACCACAGGGTGGAACAAAACTTCTAAACAAAAAGCAATCCAATAATCTATGCCTATTGTCGAAGCTAGACCCGTAGGCCTATGCCACAACACCCAGAAGAAGCTGGGCTTACTTTTTCACCTACAAAAATTAACAAACTTATAAATCCAAAAGAACAAATATGGGCAGCACATCTGAGTCATGTTTTTGGACATACACCTTACGGATTGATAATTAGTTGAGGTTTGTGGCTTATCAAAATTTGGTTTGTTTTTTTAATTATTTCTAAAACATTGTACAGACTGATGAAAGAATTTAACATTTGCCTTATGTCCTTGTGGCATACTGTTTTTCTTTTCCATGTTCGGTCTTCAAAAAGTTCTTCATTTTATTGCTGTACATTTTTAAAAACTTGTTTAAACCGTGTTGATGTCAATCATCTGCAATTCACCATAGAAATTAAAGCTATTTAAAATTATTGGAGACAAAAAAGGAAACTATAGACCTCTGCTATAATAGAAAGGCTGAGTTTCACTGTGTCGTTCAGGCTGCTCCACTCCAGATATTCACGGGTGCTATCTGTCTACTGAACAGCATGGGGACTTTTGCCTGCTCTGTTTCCAACCTGGGCCAGTGCACCCCTCCTTAGTCAACCTGGTGGCTCTGAGTTCCCACATAGTCACCATATTGATGCTGAGCATAGCACAGACACCCGATCCACATAGCACAGAATGGATCAGAACTCCCAAACTCAAATGATTCAACAGCCTAAGCCTCCCATGGTAGCTAGGATTACAGGTATGCGCCACAGCACCCGGCAGAAAAAAAGGCTTACTTTTTCACCTAAAAAATCAACAGACTGATAAATCGAAAGGAAAACTTATGGGCAGCATATATGAGTCATGTTTTTGGATATATACCTTACAGATTGATAATTTGCTGAGGTTTGTATTTTTCAAATTCTGCCTAAAACATTGTACAGACTGATGAAAGACGTTAACATTTGCCTTTTGTCCTTGTGGCGTATTGTATTTCTTTTCCATGTTCTTCTTTCTTCAAAAAGTTCTTCATTTTATTGCTGTACATTTAAAAAAATGTGTTTAAAGAGTGTTGATCTCAATTATCTGCAATTCACCATATAAATGAAAGCTGTTTAAAATTATTGGAGCCAAAAAGAATGTAACTATAGACCTCTGCCCCACTAATAAGGCTGAGTTCCACTGTGTTATTTAGGTTGCTCCACTTTAGCTATTCATAGGCGCTACCTGTCTACTGTATAGCATGGAGACTTTTGCCTGCTCTGTTTTCAACCTGGGCCAGTGCACCCCTGTTTGGTCAACCTGGTGCCTCAGAGATCCTACCGAGTCGCCTCATTGATGCTGAGCATAGCACAGACACCAAATCCACACAACACAAAATGGATCAGAACTGCCAAACTAAAATGACCCAATAGCCTAAGCCTCCCATGATAGCTAGGATTAAAGGAACGCACCATAGCACCTAGAATCAGCTGAGGTTTCCTTATACCTTATGAAAATGAACAGCTTTGTAAATCCAAAAGAAAAACAATGGGCAACACATATGAGTCATGTGGTGAACATATACCTTACAGACTGGTATTTCGGAGAAGGATATGGTTGACCATTGCTGTACCCTTCCACAAACTTGTTAAAAGAGTGTTGATCTCAATCATCAGCAAATCACCCTAGAAAAAAACGCAGCTTAAAAATATTGCGGAGACAAAAAAAATTATATTTATCTATGCTGCAATAAAAAGTGCTGAGTTTTACTAACTGATGTCATTCCAGCTATACATAGGCTTTAGCGGTAAACTAAACAGAATTGGGACTTTGGCCTGCTCCATTTCCAACATGGTGTATCTGAGTCCCCCAAAAGTCTCTGTGTTGATGCTGAGCATAGTTCAGATACAAAAAGCACACACCACAGGGTGGAACAAAACTTCAAAAAAAAAAGCAATCCAATAATCTATGCCTATTGTCGAAGCTAGACCCGTAGGCCTATGCCACAACACCCAGAAGAAGCTGGGCTTACTTTTTCACCTACAAAAATTAACAAACTGATAAATCCAAAAGAACAAATATGGGCAGCACATCTGAGTCATGTTTTTGGACATACACCTTACGGATTGATAATTAGTTGAGGTTTGTAGCTTATCAAAATTTGGTTTGTTTTTTTAATTATTTCTAAAACATTGTACAGACTGATGAAAGAATTTAACATTTGCCTTATGTCCTTGTGGCATACTGTTTTTCTTTTCCATGTTCGGTCTTCAAAAAGTTCTTCATTTTATTGCTGTACATTTTTAAAAACTTGTTTAAACCGTGTTGATGTCAATCATCTGCAATTCACCATAGAAATTAAAGCTATTTAAAATTATTGGAGACAAAAAAGGAAACTATAGACCTCTGCTATAATAGAAAGGCTGAGTTTCACTGTGTCGTTCAGGCTGCTCCACTCCAGATATTCACGGGTGCTATCTGTCTACTGAACAGCATGGGGACTTTTGCCTGCTCTGTTTCCAACCTGGGCCAGTGCACCCCTCCTTAGTCAACCTGGTGGCTCTGAGTTCCCACAGAGTCACCATATTGATGCTGAGCATAGCACAGACACCCGATCCACATAGCACAGAATGGATCAGAACTCCCAAACTCAAATGATTCAACAGCCTAAGCCTCCCATGGTAGCTAGGATTACAGGTACGCGCCACAGCACCCAGCAGAAAAAAGGCTTACTTTTTCACCTAAAAAATCAACAGACTGATAAATCGAAAGGAAAACTTATGGGCAGCATATATAAGTCATGTTTTTGGATATATACCTTACAGATTGATAATTTGCTGAGGTTTGTATTTTTCAAATTCTGCCTAAAACATTGTACAGACTGATGAAAGACGTTAACATTTGCCTTTTGTCCTTGTGGCGTATTGTATTTCTTTTCCATGTTCTTCTTTCTTCAAAAAGTTCTTCATTTTATTGCTGTACATTTAAAAAAATGTGTTTAAAGAGTGTTGATCTCAATTATCTGCAATTCAACATATAAATGAAAGCTGTTTAAAATTATTGGAGCCAAAAAGAATGTAACTATAGACCTCTGCCCCACTAATAAGGCTGAGTTCCACTGTGTTATTTAGGTTGCTCCACTTTAGCTATTCATAGGCGCTACCTGTCTACTGTATAGCATGGAGACTTTTGCCTGCTCTGTTTTCAACCTGGGCCAGTGCACCCCTGTTTGGTCAACCTGGTGCCTCAGAGATCCTACCGAGTCGCCTCATTGATGCTGAGCATAGCACAGACACCAAATCCACACAACACAAAATGGATCAGAACTGCCAAACTAAAATGACCCAATAGCCTAAGCCTCCCATGATAGCTAGGATTAAAGGAACGCACCATAGCACCTAGAATCAGCTGAGGTTTCCTTATACCTTATGAAAATGAACAGCTTTGTAAATCCAAAAGAAAAACAATGGGCAACACATATGAGTCATGTGGTGAACATATACCTTACAGACTGGTATTTCGGAGAAGGATATGGTTGACCATTGCTGTACCCTTCCACAAACTTGTTAAAAGAGTGTTGATCTCAATCATCAGCAAATCACCCTAGAAAAAAACGCAGCTTAAAAATATTGCGGAGACAAAAAAAAATTATATTTATCTATGCTGCAATAAAAAGTGCTGAGTTTTACTAACTGATGTCATTCCAGCTATACATAGGCTTTAGCGGTAAACTAAACAGAATTGGGACTTTGGCCTGCTCCATTTCCAACATGGTGTATCTGAGTCCCCCAAAAGTCTCTGTGTTGATGCTGAGCATAGTTCAGATACAAAAAGCACACACCACAGGGTGGAACAAAACTTCAAAAAAAAAAGCAATCCAATAATCTATGCCTATTGTCGAAGCTAGACCCGTAGGCCTATGCCACAACACCCAGAAGAAGCTGGGCTTACTTTTTCACCTACAAAAATTAACAAACTGATAAATCCAAAAGAACAAATATGGGCAGCACATCTGAGTCATGTTTTTGGACATACACCTTACGGATTGATAATTAGTTGAGGTTTGTGGCTTATCAAAATTTGGTTTGTTTTTTTAATTATTTCTAAAACATTGTACAGACTGATGAAAGAATTTAACATTTGCCTTATGTCCTTGTGGCATACTGTTTTTCTTTTCCATGTTCGGTCTTCAAAAAGTTCTTCATTTTATTGCTGTACATTTTTAAAAACTTGTTTAAACCGTGTTGATGTCAATCATCTGCAATTCACCATAGAAATTAAAGCTATTTAAAATTATTGGAGACAAAAAAGGAAACTATAGACCTCTGCTATAATAGAAAGGCTGAGTTTCACTGTGTCGTTCAGGCTGCTCCACTCCAGATATTCATGGGTGCTATCTGTCTACTGAACAGCATGGGGACTTTTGCCTGCTCTGTTTCCAACCTGGGCCAGTGCACCCCTCCTTAGTCAACCTGGTGGCTCTGAGTTCCCACAGAGTCACCATATTGATGCTGAGCATAGCACAGACACCCGATCCACATAGCACAGAATGGATCAGAACTCCCAAACTCAAATGATTCAACAGCCTAAGCCTCCCATGGTAGCTAGGATTACAGGTAAGCGCCACAGCACCCGGCAGAAAAAAGGCTTACTTTTTCACCTAAAAAATCAACAGACTGATAAATCGAAAGGAAAACTTATGGGCAGCATATATGAGTCATGTTTTTGGATATATACCTTACAGATTGATAATTTGCTGAGGTTTGTATTTTTCAAATTCTGCCTAAAACATTGTACAGACTGATGAAAGACGTTAACATTTGCCTTTTGTCCTTGTGGCGTATTGTATTTCTTTTCCATGTTCTTCTTTCTTCAAAAAGTTCTTCATTTTATTGCTGTACATTTAAAAAAATGTGTTTAAAGAGTGTTGATCTCAATTATCTGCAATTCAACATATAAATGAAAGCTGTTTAAAATTATTGGAGCCAAAAAAAATGTAACTATAGACCTCTGCCCCACTAATAAGGCTGAGTTCCACTGTGTTATTTAGGTTGCTCCACTTTAGCTATTCATAGGCGCTACCTGTCTACTGTATAGCATGGAGACTTTTGCCTGCTCTGTTTTCAACCTGGGCCAGTGCACCCCTGTTTGGTCAACCTGGTGCCTCAGAGATCCTACCGAGTCGCCTCATTGATGCTGAGCATAGCACAGACACCAAATCCACACAACACAAAATGGATCAGAACTGCCAAACTAAAATGACCCAATAGCCTAAGCCTCCCATGATAGCTAGGATTAAAGGAACGCACCATAGCACCTAGAATCAGCTGAGGTTTCCTTATACCTTATGAAAATGAACAGCTTTGTAAATCCAAAAGAAAAACAATGGGCAACACATATGAGTCATGTGGTGAACATATACCTTACAGACTGGTATTTCGGAGAAGGATATGGTTGACCATTGCTGTACCCTTCCACAAACTTGTTAAAAGAGTGTTGATCTCAATCATCAGCAAATCACCCTAGAAAAAAACGCAGCTTAAAAATATTGCGGAGACAAAAAAAATTATATTTATCTATGCTGCAATAAAAAGTGCTGAGTTTTACTAACTGATGTCATTCCAGCTATACATAGGCTTTAGCGGTAAACTAAACAGAATTGGGACTTTGGCCTGCTCCATTTCCAACATGGTGTATCTGAGTCCCCCAAAAGTCTCTGTGTTGATGCTGAGCATAGTTCAGATACAAAAAGCACACACCACAGGGTGGAACAAAACTTCAAAAAAAAAAGCAATCCAATAATCTATGCCTATTGTCGAAGCTAGACCCGTAGGCCTATGCCACAACACCCAGAAGAAGCTGGGCTTACTTTTTCACCTACAAAAATTAACAAACTGATAAATCCAAAAGAACAAATATGGGCAGCACATCTGAGTCATGTTTTTGGACATACACCTTACGGATTGATAATTAGTTGAGGTTTGTAGCTTATCAAAATTTGGTTTGTTTTTTTAATTATTTCTAAAACATTGTACAGACTGATGAAAGAATTTAACATTTGCCTTATGTCCTTGTGGCATACTGTTTTTCTTTTCCATGTTCGGTCTTCAAAAAGTTCTTCATTTTATTGCTGTACATTTTTAAAAACTTGTTTAAACCGTGTTGATGTTAATCATCTGCAATTCACCATAGAAATTAAAGCTATTTAAAATTATTGGAGACAAAAAAGGAAACTATAGACCTCTGCTATAATAGAAAGGCTGAGTTTCACTGTGTCGTTCAGGCTGCTCCACTCCAGATATTCACGGGTGCTATCTGTCTACTGAACAGCATGGGGACTTTTGCCTGCTCTGTTTCCAACCTGGGCCAGTGCACCCCTCCTTAGTCAACCTGGTGGCTCTGAGTTCCCACAGAGTCACCATATTGATGCTGAGCATAGCACAGACACCCGATCCACATAGCACAGAATGGATCAGAACTCCCAAACTCAAATGATTCAACAGCCTAAGCCTCCCATGGTAGCTAGGATTACAGGTAAGCGCCACAGCACCCGGCAGAAAAAAGGCTTACTTTTTCACCTAAAAAATCAACAGACTGATAAATCGAAAGGAAAACTTATGGGCAGCATATATGAGTCATGTTTTTGGATATATACCTTACAGATTGATAATTTGCTGAGGTTTGTATTTTTCAAATTCTGCCTAAAACATTGTACAGACTGATGAAAGACGTTAACATTTGCCTTTTGTCCTTGTGGCGTATTGTATTTCTTTTCCATGTTCTTCTTTCTTCAAAAAGTTCTTCATTTTATTGCTGTACATTTAAAAAAATGTGTTTAAAGAGTGTTGATCTCAATTATCTGCAATTCAACATATAAATGTAAGCTGTTTAAAATTATTGGAGCCAAAAAAAATGTAACTATAGACCTCTGCCCCACTAATAAGGCTGAGTTCCACTGTGTTATTTAGGTTGCTCCACTTTAGCTATTCATAGGCGCTACCTGTCTACTGTATAGCATGGAGACTTTTGCCTGCTCTGTTTTCAACCTGGGCCAGTGCACCCCTGTTTGGTCAACCTGGTGCCTCAGAGATCCTACCGAGTCGCCTCATTGATGCTGAGCATAGCACAGACACCAAATCCACACAACACAAAATGGATCAGAACTGCCAAACTAAAATGACCCAATAGCCTAAGCCTCCCATGATAGCTAGGATTAAAGGAACGCACCATAGCACCTAGAATCAGCTGAGGTTTCCTTATACCTTATGAAAATGAACAGCTTTGTAAATCCAAAAGAAAAACAATGGGCAACACATATGAGTCATGTGGTGAACATATACCTTACAGACTGGTATTTCGGAGAAGGATATGGTTGACCATTGCTGTACCCTTCCACAAACTTGTTAAAAGAGTGTTGATCTCAATCATCAGCAAATCACCCTAGAAAAAAACGCAGCTTAAAAATATTGCGGAGACAAAAAAAATTATATTTATCTATGCTGCAATAAAAAGTGCTGAGTTTTACTAACTGATGTCATTCCAGCTATACATAGGCTTTAGCGGTAAACTAAACAGAATTGGGACTTTGGCCTGCTCCATTTCCAACATGGTGTATCTGAGTCCCCCAAAAGTCTCTGTGTTGATGCTGAGCATAGTTCAGATACAAAAAGCACACACCACAGGGTGGAACAAAACTTCAAAAAAAAAAGCAATCCAATAATCTATGCCTATTGTCGAAGCTAGACCCGTAGGCCTATGCCACAACACCCAGAAGAAGCTGGGCTTACTTTTTCACCTACAAAAATTAACAAACTGATAAATCCAAAAGAACAAATATGGGCAGCACATCTGAGTCATGTTTTTGGACATACACCTTACGGATTGATAATTAGTTGAGGTTTGTAGCTTATCAAAATTTGGTTTGTTTTTTTAATTATTTCTAAAACATTGTACAGACTGATGAAAGAATTTAACATTTGCCTTATGTCCTTGTGGCATACTGTTTTTCTTTTCCATGTTCGGTCTTCAAAAAGTTCTTCATTTTATTGCTGTACATTTTTAAAAACTTGTTTAAACCGTGTTGATGTCAATCATCTGCAATTCACCATAGAAATTAAAGCTATTTAAAATTATTGGAGACAAAAAAGGAAACTATAGACCTCTGCTATAATAGAAAGGCTGAGTTTCACTGTGTCGTTCAGGCTGCTCCACTCCAGATATTCACGGGTGCTATCTGTCTACTGAACAGCATGGGGACTTTTGCCTGCTCTGTTTCCAACCTGGGCCAGTGCACCCCTCCTTAGTCAACCTGGTGGCTCTGAGTTCCCACATAGCCACCATATTGATGCTGAGCATAGCACAGACACCCGATCCACATAGCACAGAATGGATCAGAACTCCCAAACTCAAATGATTCAACAGCCTAAGCCTCCCATGGTAGCTAGGATTACAGGTAAGCGCCACAGCACCCGGCAGAAAAAAGGCTTACTTTTTCACCTAAAAAATCAACAGACTGATAAATCGAAAGGAAAACTTATGGGCAGCATATATGAGTCATGTTTTTGGATATATACCTTACAGATTGATAATTTGCTGAGGTTTGTATTTTTCAAATTCTGCCTAAAACATTGTACAGACTGATGAAAGACGTTAACATTTGCCTTTTGTCCTTGTGGCGTATTGTATTTCTTTTCCATGTTCTTCTTTCTTCAAAAAGTTCTTCATTTTATTGCTGTACATTTAAAAAAATGTGTTTAAAGAGTGTTGATCTCAATTATCTGCAATTCAACATATAAATGAAAGCTGTTTAAAATTATTGGAGCCAAAAAGAATGTAACTATAGACCTCTGCCCCACTAATAAGGCTGAGTTCCACTGTGTTATTTAGGTTGCTCCACTTTAGCTATTCATAGGCGCTACCTGTCTACTGTATAGCATGGAGACTTTTGCCTGCTCTGTTTTCAACCTGGGCCAGTGCACCCCTGTTTGGTCAACCTGGTGCCTCAGAGATCCTACCGAGTCGCCTCATTGATGCTGAGCATAGCACAGACACCAAATCCACACAACACAAAATGGATCAGAACTGCCAAACTAAAATGACCCAATAGCCTAAGCCTCCCATGATAGCTAGGATTAAAGGAACGCACCATAGCACCTAGAATCAGCTGAGGTTTCCTTATACCTTATGAAAATGAACAGCTTTGTAAATCCAAAAGAAAAACAATGGGCAACACATATGAGTCATGTGGTGAACATATACCTTACAGACTGGTATTTCGGAGAAGGATATGGTTGACCATTGCTGTACCCTTCCACAAACTTGTTAAAAGAGTGTTGATCTCAATCATCAGCAAATCACCCTAGAAAAAAACGCAGCTTAAAAATATTGCGGAGACAAAAAAAATTATATTTATCTATGCTGCAATAAAAAGTGCTGAGTTTTACTAACTGATGTCATTCCAGCTATACATAGGCTTTAGCGGTAAACTAAACAGAATTGGGACTTTGGCCTGCTCCATTTCCAACATGGTGTATCTGAGTCCCCCAAAAGTCTCTGTGTTGATGCTGAGCATAGTTCAGATACAAAAAGCACACACCACAGGGTGGAACAAAACTTAAAAAAAAAAAGCAATCCAATAATCTATGCCTATTGTCGAAGCTAGACCCGTAGGCCTATGCCACAACACCCAGAAGAAGCTGGGCTTACTTTTTCACCTACAAAAATTAACAAACTTATAAATCCAAAAGAACAAATATGGGCAGCACATCTGAGTCATGTTTTTGGACATACACCTTACGGATTGATAATTAGTTGAGGTTTGTGGCTTATCAAAATTTGGTTTGTTTTTTTAATTATTTCTAAAACATTGTACAGACCGATGAAATAATTTAACATTTGCCTTATGTCCTTGTGGCATACTGTTTTTCTTTTCCATGTTCGGTCTTTAAAAAGTTCTTCATTTTATTGCTGTACATTTTTAAAAACTTGTTTAAACCGTGTTGATGTTAATCATCTGCAATTCACCATAGAAATTAAAGCTATTTAAAATTATTGGAGACAAAAAAGGAAACTATAGACCTCTGCTATAATAGAAAGGCTGAGTTTCACTGTGTCGTTCAGGCTGCTCCACTCCAGATATTCACGGGTGCTATCTATCTACTGAACAGCATGGGGACTTTTGCCTGCTCTGTTTCCAACCTGGGCCAGTGCACCCCTCCTTAGTCAACCTGGTGGCTCTGAGTTCCCACAGAGTCACCATATTGATGCTGAGCATAGCACAGACACCCAATCCACATAGCACAGAATGGATCAGAACTCCCAAACTCAAATGATTCAACAGCCTAAGCCTCCCATGGTAGCTAGGATTACAGGCATGCACCACAGCACCCGGCAGAAAAAAGGTTTACTTTTTCACCTGAAAAATCAACAGACTGATAAATCGAAAGGAAAACTTATGGGCAGCATATATGAGTCATGTTTTTGGATATATACCTTACAGATTGATAATTTACTGAGGTTTGTATTTTTCAAATTCTGCCTAAAATATTGTACAGACTGATGAAAGACGTTAACATTTGCCTTTTGTCCTTGTGGCGTATTGTATTTCTTTTCCATGTTCTTCTTTCTTCAAAAAGTTCTTCATTTTATTGCTGTACATTTAAAAAAATGTGTTTAACCACTTCCCATCTGGGCCCTTTGCCCCCTTCCTGACCAGGCCAAATTTTGCAAAACTGACATATCTCACTTTATGTGGTAATAACTTTGGAACGCCTTTATTTATCCAAGTCATTCAGAGATTGTTTTCTCGTGACACATTGTACTTCATGATAGTCATAAATTTGAGTCAAAATATTTCACCTTTATTTATGAAAAAATCCCAAATTTACCTAAAAATTAGAAAAATTCGCAATTTTCTAAATTTCAATTTCTCTGCTTTTAAAACAGAAAGTGATACCTCATAAAATATTTATTATTTAACATTCCCCATATGTCTACTTTATGTTGGCATCATTTTGTAAATGTCATTTTATTTTTTTAGGACGTTAGAAGGCTTAGAAGTTTAGAAGGAATTCTTCAAATTTTTAAGAAAATTGCCAAAATCCACTTTATAAGGACCAGTTCAGGTCTGAAGTCACTTTGTGGGGCCTACATAGTGGATACCCCCATAAATGACCCCATTGTAGAAACTACACCCCTCAAGGTATTCAAAACCGATTTTACAAACTTTGTTAACTCTTTAGGCGTTTAGAATTAAAGGAAAATGGAGATCAAATTTTTAAATTTCACTTTTTTGGCAGATTTTCCATTTGAATCAATTTTTTTCTTTAACACATCGATGGTTAACAGTCAAACAAAACTCAATATTTATTACCCAGATTCTGCGGTTTACAGAAACACCCCACATGCAGTCATAAACTGCTGTATGGGCACACGGCAGGGCGCAGAAGAAAAGGAACTCCACATGGTTTTTAGATGCCATGTCCCATTTGAAGCCCCCTGATGCACCCTTACAGTAGAAACTCCCAAGAAGTGACCCCATTTTGGAAACTAGGGGATAAGGTGCCAGTTTTATTAGTACTATTTTTGGGTACATATGATTTTTTGATCATTCATTATAACACTTTATGGGGCAAGGTGACCAAAAAATTGGTTGTTTTAGCACAGTTTCTATTTATTTATTTTTACAGCGTTCACCTGAGGGGTTCAGTCAAGTGACATTTTTATAGAGCAGATTGTTACGGACGTGGCGATACCTAATATGTATACTTTTTCTCATTTATTAAAGTTTTACACAATAATAGCATTTTTGAAACAAAAAAATTATGTTTTAATGTGTCCATGTTCTGAGAGCTATAGTTTTTTTATTTATTGAGAGATTTTCTTATGTAGGGGCTCATTTTTTGCGGGATGAGGTGACGGTTTTATTGGTACTATTTTGTGGGACATACGCATTTTTGATCACTTGGTGTTGCACCTTTTGTGATGCAAGGTGACAAAAATTGCTTGTTTTGACACCGTTTTTTTTTTTTTTTTTTTTTACAGTGTTCACCCGAGGGGTTAGGTCATGTGATATCTTTATAGAGCTGGTTTTTATGGACGCGGCAATACCTAATATGTATACTTTTTTTTATTTGTTTCACTTTAACACAATAATAGCATTTTTGTAACCAAAAAAATGATGTTTTAGTGTCTCCATGTTCTAAGAGCTATAGTTTTTTTATTTTTTGAGAGATTTTCTTATGTAGGGGCTCATTTTTTGCGGGATGAGGTGACGGTTTTATTGGTACTATTTTGTGGGACATACGCGTTTTTGATCACTTGGTGTTGCACCTTTTGTGATGCAAGGTGACAAAAATTGCTTGTTTTGACTTTTTTTTTTTTTTTACGGTGTTCACCCGAGGGGTTAGGTCATGTTATATTTTTATAGAGCTGGTTTATACGGACGCGGCGATACCTAATATGTATACTTTTTTTTATTTTTTCTATTTTTAACTTTTTTTTTTCATTCCTTACTTGGGGACTTTTTTTTTTTTTTACATGTGAAACTTTTTTTTATTTTTTTATTTTCAACCTTTTATTTTTATTTTTTTTATTTTACACTTTTCGTCCCCCATAAGGTCATACAAGACCTCTGGGGGACATTTACTTCACTTTTTCTTTTTTTTTTCACTGTTGATTTCTCCTGTAACTGGGGCTGACATAGTAGCCCCAGTTACAGGACAAATGCACCCCTATAGAGGCTGTACAGCAGCAATCCAGCGCTGTACAGCCTCAGAGCAGGGCTGATCGAGGTCTCTGAGAGACCTCACACAGCTCCTGCACACTCCGGTCACGGCGGTCACATGACCGCCGGGCCGGAACAGGAAGCGCACAGCGCTTCCTTCTCTGCAGACACAGCGCTCGGTGAGCGCTGTGTCTGCAGCGATCGTGAAGGCAGGGACACCTGGGAACTGTCCCTGCCTTGTCTTAGGGTTGCCCTGCTGTCACTGACAGCGGGCAACCCGATCAGCAGCTGCACGATTAGCGTGCAGCTGCTATTTCTGACAGGACGTTTTAAAACGTGCTGTCAGAAATAGACGTCCACCCATAGGACGTTTATAGTCTACGGGCGGACGTGAGGCGGTCAAAGAGTGTTGATCTCAATTATCTGCAATTCAACATATAAATGAAAGCTGTTTAAAATTATTGGAGCCAAAAAGAATGTAACTATAGACCTCTGCCCCACTAATAAGGCTGAGTTCCACTGTGTTATTTAGGTTGCTCCACTTTAGCTATTTATAGGCGCTACCTGTCTACTGTATAGCATGGAGACTTTTGCCTGCTCTGTTTTCAACCTGGGCCAGTGCACCCCTGTTTGGTCAACCTGGTGCCTCAGAGATCCTACCGAGTCGCCTCATTGATGCTGAGCATAGCACAGACACCAAATCCACACAACACAAAATGGATCAAAACTGCCAAACTAAAATGACCCAATAGCCTAAGCCTCCCATGATAGCTAGGATTAAAGGAACGCACCATAGCACCTAGAATCAGCTGAGGTTTCCTTATACCTTATGAAAATGAACAGCTTTGTAAATCCAAAAGAAAAACAATGGGCAACACATATGAGTCATGTGGTGAACATATACCTTACAGACTGGTATTTCGGAGAAGGATATGGTTGACCATTGCTGTACCCTTCCACAAACTTGTTAAAAGAGTGTTGATCTCAATCATCAGCAAATCACCCTAGAAAAAAAACGCAGCTTAAAAATATTGCGGAGACAAAAAAAAATTATATTTATCTATGCTGCAATAAAAAGTGCTGAGTTTTACTAACTGATGTCATTCCAGCTATACATAGGCTTTAGCGGTAAACTAAACAGAATTGGGACTTTGGCCTGCTCCATTTCCAACATGGTGTATCTGAGTCCCCCAAAAGTCTCTGTGTTGATGCTGAGCATAGTTCAGATACAAAAAGCACACACCACAGGGTGGAACAAAACTTCAAAAAAAAAGCAATCCAATAATCTATGCCTATTGTCGAAGCTAGACCCGTAGGCCTATGCCACAACACCCAGAAGAAGCTGGGCTTACTTTTTCACCTACAAAAATTAACAAACTTATAAATCCAAAAGAACAAATATGGGCAGCACATCTGAGTCATGTTTTTGGACATACACCTTACGGATTGATAATTAGTTGAGGTTTGTGGCTTATCAAAATTTGCTTTGTTTTTTTAATTATTTCTAAAACATTGTACAGACTGATGAAAGAATTTAACATTTGCCTTATGTCCTTGTGGCATACTGTTTTTCTTTTCCATGTTCGGTCTTCAAAAAGTTCTTCATTTTATTGCTGTACATTTTTAAAAACTTGTTTAAACCGTGTTGATGTCAATCATCTGCAATTCACCATAGAAATTAAAGCTATTTAAAATTATTGGAGACAAAAAAGGAAACTATAGACCTCTGCTATAATAGAAAGGCTGAGTTTCACTGTGTCGTTCAGGCTGCTCCACTCCAGATATTCACGGGTGCTATCTGTCTACTGAACAGCATGGGGACTTTTGCCTGCTCTGTTTCCAACCTGGGCCAGTGCACCCCTCCTTAGTCAACCTGGTGGCTCTGAGTTCCCACAGAGTCACCATATTGATGCTGAGCATAGCACAGACACCCGATCACATAGCACAGAATGGATCAGAACTCCCAAACTCAAATGATTCAACAGCCTAAGCCTCCCATGGTAGCTAGGATTACAGGTAAGCGCCACAGCACCCGGCAGAAAAAAGGCTTACTTTTTCACCTAAAAAATCAACAGACTGATAAATCGAAAGGAAAACTTATGGGCAGCATATATGAGTCATGTTTTTGGATATATACCTTACAGATTGATAATTTGCTGAGGTTTGTATTTTTCAAATTCTGCCTAAAACATTGTACAGACTGATGAAAGACGTTAACATTTGCCTTTTGTCCTTGTGGCGTATTGTATTTCTTTTCCATGTTCTTCTTTCTTCAAAAAGTTCTTCATTTTATTGCTGTACATTTAAAAAAATGTGTTTAAAGAGTGTTGATCTCAATTATCTGCAATTCAACATATAAATGAAAGCTGTTTAAAATTATTGGAGCCAAAAAGAATGTAACTATAGACCTCTGCCCCACTAATAAGGCTGAGTTCCACTATGTTATTTAGGTTGCTCCACTTTAGCTATTCATAGGCGCTACCTGTCTACTGTATAGCATGGAGACTTTTGCCTGCTCTGTTTTCAACCTGGGCCAGTGCACCCCTGTTTGGTCAACCTGGTGCCTCAGAGATCCTACCGAGTCGCCTCATTGATGCTGAGCATAGCACAGACACCAAATCCACACAACACAAAATGGATCAGAACTGCCAAACTAAAATGACCCAATAGCCTAAGCCTCCCATGATAGCTAGGATTAAAGGAACGCACCATAGCACCTAGAATCAGCTGAGGTTTCCTTATACCTTATGAAAATGAACAGCTTTGTAAATCCAAAAGAAAAACAATGGGCAACACATATGAGTCATGTGGTGAACATATACCTTACAGACTGGTATTTCGGAGAAGGATATGGTTGACCATTGCTGTACCCTTCCACAAACTTGTTAAAAGAGTGTTGATCTCAATCATCAGCAAATCACCCTAGAAAAAAACGCAGCTTAAAAATATTGCGGAGACAAAAAAAAATTATATTTATCTATGCTGCAATAAAAAGTGCTGAGTTTTACTAACTGATGTCATTCCAGCTATACATAGGCTTTAGCGGTAAACTAAACAGAATTGGGACTTTGGCCTGCTCCATTTCCAACATGGTGTATCTGAGTCCCCCAAAAGTCTCTGTGTTGATGCTGAGCATAGTTCAGATACAAAAAGCACACACCACAGGGTGGAACAAAACTTCAAAAAAAAAAGCAATCCAATAATCTATGCCTATTGTCGAAGCTAGACCCGTAGGCCTATGCCACAACACCCAGAAGAAGCTGGGCTTACTTTTTCACCTACAAAAATTAACAAACTTATAAATCCAAAAGAACAAATATGGGCAGCACATCTGAGTCATGTTTTTGGACATACACCTTACGGATTGATAATTAGTTGAGGTTTGTGGCTTATCAAAATTTGGTTTGTTTTTTTAATTATTTCTAAAACATTGTACAGACTGATGAAAGAATTTAACATTTGCCTTATGTCCTTGTGGCATACTGTTTTTCTTTTCCATGTTCGGTCTTCAAAAAGTTCTTCATTTTATTGCTGTACATTTTTAAAAACTTGTTTAAACCGTGTTGATGTCAATCATCTGCAATTCACCATAGAAATTAAAGCTATTTAAAATTATTGGAGACAAAAAAGGAAACTATAGACCTCTGCTATAATAGAAAGGCTGAGTTTCACTGTGTCGTTCAGGCTGCTCCACTCCAGATATTCACGGGTGCTATCTGTCTACTGAACAGCATGGGGACTTTTGCCTGCTCTGTTTCCAACCTGGGCCAGTGCACCCCTCCTTAGTCAACCTGGTGGCTCTGAGTTTCCACAGAGTCACCATATTGATGCTGAGCATAGCACAGACACCCGATCCACATAGCACAGAATGGATCAGAACTCCCAAACTCAAATGATTCAACAGCCTAAGCCTCCCATGGTAGCTAGGATTACAGGTAAGCGCCACAGCACCCGGCAGAAAAAAGGCTTACTTTTTCACCTAAAAAATCAACAGACTGATAAATCGAAAGGAAAACTTATGGGCAGCATATATGAGTCATGTTTTTGGATATATACCTTACAGATTGATAATTTGCTGAGGTTTGTATTTTTCAAATTCTGCCTAAAACATTGTACAGACTGATGAAAGACGTTAACATTTGCCTTTTGTCCTTGTGGCGTATTGTATTTCTTTTCCATGTTCTTCTTTCTTCAAAAAGTTCTTCATTTTATTGCTGTACATTTAAAAAAATGTGTTTAAAGAGTGTTGATCTCAATTATCTGCAATTCAACATATAAATGAAAGCTGTTTAAAATTATTGGAGCCAAAAAGAATGTAACTATAGACCTCTGCCCCACTAATAAGGCTGAGTTCCGCTGTGTTATTTAGGTTGCTCCACTTTAGCTATTCATAGGCGCTACCTGTCTACTGTATAGCATGGAGACTTTTGCCTGCTCTGTTTTCAACCTGGGCCAGTGCACCCCTGTTTGGTCAACCTGGTGCCTCAGAGATCCTACCGAGTCGCCTCATTGATGCTGAGCATAGCACAGACACCAAATCCACACAACACAAAATGGATCAGAACTGCCAAACTAAAATGACCCAATAGCCTAAGCCTCCCATGATAGCTAGGATTAAAGGAACGCACCATAGCACCTAGAATCAGCTGAGGTTTCCTTATACCTTATGAAAATGAACAGCTTTGTAAATCCAAAAGAAAAACAATGGGCAACACATATGAGTCATGTGGTGAACATATACCTTACAGACTGGTATTTCGGAGAAGGATATGGTTGACCATTGCTGTACCCTTCCACAAACTTGTTAAAAGAGTGTTGATCTCAATCATCAGCAAATCACCCTAGAAAAAAACGTAGCTTAAAAATATTGCGGAGACAAAAAAAATTATATTTATCTATGCTGCAATAAAAAGTGCTGAGTTTTACTAACTGATGTCATTCCAGCTATACATAGGCTTTAGCGGTAAACTAAACAGAATTGGGACTTTGGCCTGCTCCATTTCCAACATGGTGTATCTGAGTCCCCCAAAAGTCTCTGTGTTGATGCTGAGCATAGTTCAGATACAAAAAGCACACACCACAGGGTGGAACAAAACTTCAAAAAAAAAGCAATCCAATAATCTATGCCTATTGTCGAAGCTAGACCCGTAGGCCTATGCCACAACACCCAGAAGAAGCTGGGCTTACTTTTTCACCTACAAAAATTAACAAACTTATAAATCCAAAAGAACAAATATGGGCAGCACATCTGAGTCATGTTTTTGGACATACACCTTACGGATTGATAATTAGTTGAGGTTTGTGGCTTATCAAAATTTGCTTTGTTTTTTTAATTATTTCTAAAACATTGTACAGACTGATGAAAGAATTTAACATTTGCCTTATGTCCTTGTGGCATACTGTTTTTCTTTTCCATGTTCGGTCTTCAAAAAGTTCTTCATTTTATTGCTGTACATTTTTAAAAACTTGTTTAAACCGTGTTGATGTCAATCATCTGCAATTCACCATAGAAATTAAAGCTATTTAAAATTATTGGAGACAAAAAAGGAAACTATAGACCTCTGCTATAATAGAAAGGCTGAGTTTCACTGTGTCGTTCAGGCTGCTCCACTCCAGATATTCACGGGTGCTATCTGTCTACTGAACAGCATGGGGACTTTTGCCTGCTCTCTTTCCAACCTGGGCCAGTGCACCCCTCCTTAGTCAACCTGGTGGCTCTGAGTTCCCACAGAGTCACCATATTGATGCTGAGCATAGCACAGACACCCGATCCACATAGCACAGAATGGATCAGAACTCCCAAACTCAAATGATTCAACAGCCTAAGCCTCCCATGGTAGCTAGGATTACAGGTAAGCGCCACAGCACCCGGCAGAAAAAAGGCTTACTTATTTACCTAAAAAATCAACAGACTGATAAATCGAAAGGAAAACTTATGGGCAGCATATATGAGTCATGTTTTTGGATATATACCTTACAGATTGATAATTTGCTGAGGTTTGTATTTTTCAAATTCTGCCTAAAACATTGTACAGACTGATGAAAGACGTTAACATTTGCCTTTTGTCCTTGTGGCGTATTGTATTTCTTTTCCATGTTCTTCTTTCTTCAAAAAGTTCTTCATTTTATTGCTGTACATTTAAAAAAATGTGTTTAAAGAGTGTTGATCTCAATTATCTGCAATTCAACATATAAATGAAAGCTGTTTAAAATTATTGGAGCCAAAAAGAATGTAACTATAGACCTCTGCCCCACTAATAAGGCTGAGTTCCACTGTGTTATTTAGGTTGCTCCACTTTAGCTATTCATAGGCGCTACCTGTCTACTGTATAGCATGGAGACTTTTGCCTGCTCTGTTTTCAACCTGGGCCAGTGCACCCCTGTTTGGTCAACCTGGTGCCTCAGAGATCCTACCGAGTCGCCTCATTGATGCTGAGCATAGCACAGACACCAAATCCACACAACACAAAATGGATCAGAACTGCCAAACTAAAATGACCCAATAGCCTAAGCCTCCCATGATAGCTAGGATTAAAGGAACGCACCATAGCACCTAGAATCAGCTGAGGTTTCCTTATACCTTATGAAAATGAACAGCTTTGTAAATCCAAAAGAAAAACAATGGGCAACACATATGAGTCATGTGGTGAACATATACCTTACAGACTGGTATTTCGGAGAAGGATATGGTTGACCATTGCTGTACCCTTCCACAAACTTGTTAAAAGAGTGTTGATCTCAATCATCAGCAAATCACCCTAGAAAAAAACGCAGCTTAAAAATATTGCGGAGACAAAAAAAATTATATTTATCTATGCTGCAATAAAAAGTGCTGAGTTTTACTAACTGATGTCATTCCAGCTATACATAGGCTTTAGCGGTAAACTAAACAGAATTGGGACTTTGGCCTGCTCCATTTCCAACATGGTGTATCTGAGTCCCCCAAAAGTCTCTGTGTTGATGCTGAGCATAGTTCAGATACAAAAAGCACACACCACAGGGTGGAACAAAACTTCAAAAAAAAAAGCAATCCAATAATCTATGCCTATTGTCGAAGCTAGACCCGTAGGCCTATGCCACAACACCCAGAAGAAGCTGGGCTTACTTTTTCACCTACAAAAATTAACAAACTTATAAATCCAAAAGAACAAATATGGGCAGCACATCTGAGTCATGTTTTTGGACATACACCTTACGGATTGATAATTAGTTGAGGTTTGTGGCTTATCAAAATTTGCTTTGTTTTTTTAATTATTTCTAAAACATTGTACAGACTGATGAAAGAATTTAACATTTGCCTTATGTCCTTGTGGCATACTGTTTTTCTTTTCCATGTTCGGTCTTCAAAAAGTTCTTCATTTTATTGCTGTACATTTTTAAAAACTTGTTTAAACCGTGTTGATGTCAATCATCTGCAATTCACCATAGAAATTAAAGCTATTTAAAATTATTGGAGACAAAAAAGGAAACTATAGACCTCTGCTATAATAGAAAGGCTGAGTTTCACTGTGTCGTTCAGGCTGCTCCACTCCAGATATTCACGGGTGCTATCTGTCTACTGAACAGCATGGGGACTTTTGCCTGCTCTGTTTCCAACCTGGGCCAGTGCACCCCTCCTTAGTCAACCTGGTGGCTCTGAGTTCCCACAGAGTCACCATATTGATGCTGAGCATAGCACAGACACCCGATCCACATAGCACAGAATGGATCAGAACTCCCAAACTCAAATGATTCAACAGCCTAAGCCTCCCATGGTAGCTAGGATTACAGGTATGCGCCACAGCACCCGGCAGAAAAAAGGCTTACTTTTTCACCTAAAAAATCAACAGACTGATAAATCGAAAGGAAAACTTATGGGCAGCATATATGAGTCATGTTTTTGGATATATACCTTACAGATTGATAATTTGCTGAGGTTTGTATTTTTCAAATTCTGCCTAAAACATTGTACAGACTGATGAAAGACGTTAACATTTGCCTTTTGTCCTTGTGGCGTATTGTATTTCTTTTCCATGTTCTTCTTTCTTCAAAAAGTTCTTCATTTTATTGCTGTACATTTAAAAAAATGTGTTTAAAGAGTGTTGATCTCAATTATCTGCAATTCAACATATAAATGAAAGCTGTTTAAAATTATTGGAGCCAAAAAGAATGTAACTATAGACCTCTGCCCCACTAATAAGGCTGAGTTCCACTGTGTTATTTAGGTTGCTCCACTTTAGCTATTTATAGGCGCTACCTGTCTACTGTATAGCATGGAGACTTTTGCCTGCTCTGTTTTCAACCTGGGCCAGTGCACCCCTCTTTGGTCAACCTGGTGCCTCAGAGATCCTACCGAGTCGCCTCATTGATGCTGAGCATAGCACAGACACCAAATCCACACAACACAAAATGGATCAGAACTGCCAAACTAAAATGACCCAATAGCCTAAGCCTCCCATGATAGCTAGGATTAAAGGAACGCACCATAGCACCTAGAATCAGCTGAGGTTTCCTTATACCTTATGAAAATGAACAGCTTTGTAAATCCAAAAGAAAAACAATGGGCAACACATATGAGTCATGTGGTGAACATATACCTTACAGACTGGTATTTCGGAGAAGGATATGGTTGACCATTGCTGTACCCTTCCACAAACTTGTTAAAAGAGTGTTGATCTCAATCATCAGCAAATCACCCTAGAAAAAAACGCAGCTTAAAAATATTGCGGAGACAAAAAAAATTATATTTATCTATGCTGCAATAAAAAGTGCTGAGTTTTACTAACTGATGTCATTCCAGCTATACATAGGCTTTAGCGGTAAACTAAACAGAATTGGGACTTTGGCCTGCTCCATTTCCAACATGGTGTATCTGAGTCCCCCAAAAGTCTCTGTGTTGATGCTGAGCATAGTTCAGATACAAAAAGCACACACCACAGGGTGGAACAAAACTTAAAAAAAAAAAGCAATCCAATAATCTATGCCTATTGTCGAAGCTAGACCCGTAGGCCTATGCCACAACACCCAGAAGAAGCTGGGCTTACTTTTTCACCTACAAAAATTAACAAACTTATAAATCCAAAAGAACAAATATGGGCAGCACATCTGAGTCATGTTTTTGGACATACACCTTACGGATTGATAATTAGTTGAGGTTTGTGGCTTATCAAAATTTGGTTTGTTTTTTTAATTATTTCTAAAACATTGTACAGACTGATGAAAGAATTTAACATTTGCCTTATGTCCTTGTGGCATACTGTTTTTCTTTTCCATGTTCGGTCTTCAAAAAGTTCTTCATTTTATTGCTGTACATTTTTAAAAACTTGTTTAAACCGTGTTGATGTCAATCATCTGCAATTCACCATAGAAATTAAAGCTATTTAAAATTATTGGAGACAAAAAAGGAAACTATAGACCTCTGCTATAATAGAAAGGCTGAGTTTCACTGTGTCGTTCAGGCTGCTCCACTCCAGATATTCACGGGTGCTATCTGTCTACTGAACAGCATGGGGACTTTTGCCTGCTCTGTTTCCAACCTGGGCCAGTGCACCCCTCCTTAGTCAACCTGGTGGCTCTGAGTTCCCACATAGCCACCATATTGATGCTGAGCATAGCACAGACACCCGATCCACATAGCACAGAATGGATCAGAACTCCCAAACTCAAATGATTCAACAGCCTAAGCCTCCCATGGTAGCTAGGATTACAGGTAAGCGCCACAGCACCCGGCAGAAAAAAAGCTTACTTTTTCACCTAAAAAATCAACAGACTGATAAATCGAAAGGAAAACTTATGGGCAGCATATATGAGTCATGTTTTTGGATATATACCTTACAGATTGATAATTTGCTGAGGTTTGTATTTTTCAAATTCTGCCTAAAACATTGTACAGACTGATGAAAGACGTTAACATTTGCCTTTTGTCCTTGTGGCGTATTGTATTTCTTTTCCATGTTCTTCTTTCTTCAAAAAGTTCTTCATTTTATTGCTGTACATTTAAAAAAATGTGTTTAAAGAGTGTTGATCTCAATTATCTGCAATTCAACATATAAATGAAAGCTGTTTAAAATTATTGGAGCCAAAAAGAATGTAACTATAGACCTCTGCCCCACTAATAAGGCTGAGTTCCACTGTGTTATTTAGGTTGCTCCACTTTAGCTATTCATAGGCGCTACCTGTCTACTGTATAGCATGGAGACTTTTGCCTGCTCTGTTTTCAACCTGGGCCAGTGCACCCCTGTTTGGTCAACCTGGTGCCTCAGAGATCCTACCGAGTCGCCTCATTGATGCTGAGCATAGCACAGACACCAAATCCACACAACACAAAATGGATCAGAACTGCCAAACTAAAATGACCCAATAGCCTAAGCCTCCCATGATAGCTAGGATTAAAGGAACGCACCATAGCACCTAGAATCAGCTGAGGTTTCCTTATACCTTATGAAAATGAACAGCTTTGTAAATCCAAAAGAAAAACAATGGGCAACACATATGAGTCATGTGGTGAACATATACCTTACAGACTGGTATTTCGGAGAAGGATATGGTTGACCATTGCTGTACCCTTCCACAAACTTGTTAAAAGAGTGTTGATCTCAATCATCAGCAAATCACCCTAGAAAAAAACGCAGCTTAAAAATATTGCGGAGACAAAAAAAATTATATTTATCTATGCTGCAATAAAAAGTGCTGAGTTTTACTAACTGATGTCATTCCAGCTATACATAGGCTTTAGCGGTAAACTAAACAGAATTGGGACTTTGGCCTGCTCCATTTCCAACATGGTGTATCTGAGTCCCCCAAAAGTCTCTGTGTTGATGCTGAGCATAGTTCAGATACAAAAAGCACACACCACAGGGTGGAACAAAACTTCAAAAAAAAAAGCAATCCAATAATCTATGCCTATTGTCGAAGCTAGACCCGTAGGCCTATGCCACAACACCCAGAAGAAGCTGGGCTTACTTTTTCACCTACAAAAATTAACAAACTTATAAATCCAAAAGAACAAATATGGGCAGCACATCTGAGTCATGTTTTTGGACATACACCTTACGGATTGATAATTAGTTGAGGTTTGTAGCTTATCAAAATTTGGTTTGTTTTTTTAATTATTTCTAAAACATTGTACAGACTGATGAAAGAATTTAACATTTGCCTTATGTCCTTGTGGCATACTGTTTTTCTTTTCCATGTTCGGTCTTCAAAAAGTTCTTCATTTTATTGCTGTACATTTTTAAAAACTTGTTTAAACCGTGTTGATGTCAATCATCTGCAATTCACCATAGAAATTAAAGCTATTTAAAATTATTGGAGACAAAAAAGGAAACTATAGACCTCTGCTATAATAGAAAGGCTGAGTTTCACTGTGTCGTTCAGGCTGCTCCACTCCAGATATTCACGGGTGCTATCTGTCTACTGAACAGCATGGGGACTTTTGCCTGCTCTGTTTCCAACCTGGGCCAGTGCACCCCTCCTTAGTCAACCTGGTGGCTCTGAGTTCCCACAGAGTCACCATATTGATGCTGAGCATAGCACAGACACCCGATCCACATAGCACAGAATGGATCAGAACTCCCAAACTCAAATGATTCAACAGCCTAAGCCTCCCATGGTAGCTAGGATTACAGGTATGCGCCACAGCACCCGGCAGAAAAAAAGCTTACTTTTTCACCTAAAAAATCAACAGACTGATAAATCGAAAGGAAAACTTATGGGCAGCATATATGAGTCATGTTTTTGGATATATACCTTACAGATTGATAATTTGCTGAGGTTTGTATTTTTCAAATTCTGCCTAAAACATTGTACAGACTGATGAAAGACGTTAACATTTGCCTTTTGTCCTTGTGGCGTATTGTATTTCTTTTCCATGTTCTTCTTTCTTCAAAAAGTTCTTCATTTTATTGCTGTACATTTAA